>NC_079440.1:44277465-44529965 GCF_903798145.1 Danio aesculapii | reverse complement strand
GCTGGTTCAAGCCTTGGCTGGGTCAGTTGGCATTTCTATGTGGAGTTTGCATGTTCTCCCTACGTTTGCGTGGGTTTCCTCCGGGTGCTCCGTTTTCCCCCACAGTCCAAAGACATGTGGTACAGGTGAATTGGGTAAGCCAAAGTGTCCAAAGTTTCTTTTTCTTTTTCTTTTTTCTTATTTTTTGATAAATCTTTAAAGTTTTTTTTTATGACATCTATAAACATTTAAGGTCATTTTCACATAATAATGAATTGAAAACTTGATAAAACAACAATAACAAGCATGAAAATAGAAATAAGGTTAGGGTTGCACCAGCTGTTTGTAAGTTCTTTCATAAACTGGAACATGAAATCCACACTAGGGGTATAGTACTACTACTACTACTAGCTAGTTTGTAACTAAATTTGTTCTGTGTGGTTGCACCACATGTTCTTAAGGCAAACTGTAGTTAGTAGGTCATGAGCTCTGTAAAGTCATGCAGTCGAATTGAATGATGTAATGTCCAATAAAAATGTTAAATGTTTTATCATTTTGAAACTAATGCGTCTAAATATGACTGTCCTATGAAACAATTTACATTTTTAAAGTACATTACATTACAGTCGGTCACCATTAGAGACGACACACACATCTGCATCACGAGCCGTGAAAGACTGCAAAGTACACATGAAGTTATCAAAATAGTAAACTTGATTTGTTTTATATATATATATCCTACACATGAAAGAGAAAACAGCAGAGAGAACAACTCAGTCATAAAGAAATTCTCATTTTATTTGATGGATACAAGTAACACAAAACATTCCTTGAAAGAAAATAATTCTTTCACAAACCTTCTTTCACAAAATGCAAGATTTTGGGAAAAGGAAGGCTGTTAGTAGAGGGAGATCATTCTTCATTATCATCGTGAGCTCTTCAATGTAAACTAATCTCGCTGTCTTCTCTTTTCTACTATTATACATGGGGGATGTTGCTGTAAATATTTAGTTGGAATGTAGTGTTACATTTAAACTAAGTTCATTGGTGCAACATAAAAATATTTAGTAGTGTGTAACTTGTAACTTGTCCCTTTAAATCACAGCTAGGCTATGTTTTTTTGTAGGAACTGCTGGTACAATCAACCTAAAGTGTTAATATTTTGATTAATCAAATATTCATTAAATTTAGTTAGCCTTTTCTTTGACAAAGGTTTTATTTACTGTTATAAAAAGACCATTCATCTAGGCTTATTGTGGACGATTCATTTACTTTGAGTGACATTTAAGCATATTTGTGTGGTGTGCAAATATATAAGGTGTGTTGTGGCACCTAATGGGCTTTGAAAAGGTCTTCCCCTCAGTGCTCCTCTCCTCCGCTGCTCTGGATCTTCACAATCAACACTGAGCTCATCTTAATTGAGATGCCATATCTAATATGTTGAGATGGCCAAGATGAGAGCGCCATCATTTCTTTCTATCAAAAATAATACAGGCAGGGAGGGACGAGAGGTCACATTCACTGCTGTATTAAAAGAAATTAGGGAGAATGGGAAGTTTTATTCGCATTTAAATGGCTGATATTAGACTCACTGTGTGGGCACTGTTTCTTTATTCCCTCTCTTTCTCTCTCTTTCTCTCTCTCTGTCTCTCTCTCTCTCTCTCTACTTTCATACATCACCATCCTCATGGGAATTTTGTCACTTTATTTGATCATTTGAGGCATTTTAAAATAGTTTTAGCAAGGGTTTGCAGTCACGACCCTCCTAAATGACACCTTACAAAGAGTTTGTAGCCTCTTGTTTAAAAGATTTAGTGCATTTTTCATGATTATTCTTCTTGTCTATTTTTAAAGTTACTTTACTCACCATTTTGGGAAAAACAGCACATTTCCATGAGAGATTTGGGTCTGTTGTTAGACTTATGTTACAGACTTATGTCTGTTACATTACAGACTTATGTCTGTTGTTACATAATCAATCTATTTACATGTAAAGCTCTTTAAAAATCTATTTATAATAGTTTTTATTATAATAATTGGTTTATGGATTTTTAACTTGTTTTGATATGTTTTCTTTTACCTGTTTTCCAGTTTTCTTTTATTGTAAAGCAATTTGTGTCTTAATGTCTGTGAAAGGTGCTACAGTATATAAATAAACCTATACTTACTTATTTATTGCATTATATAACTGTCATAATATAGTAGTGTTTTTGAATTATCTTCACCAACTATATCTTGAATTTTACCTTTTTCCTAACCCCAACTTATCCCTAAGTACAGATTAAGCCAAGTTAATCAGTATTTTGTGAAATAATTAGATTTTGTCATTCATTCATTCATTTTCTTTTCGGCTTAGTCTCTTTATTAATCCGGGGTCGCCACAACGGAATGAACCGCCAACTTATCCAGCACATGTTTTACACAGCGGATGCCCTTCGAGCTGCAACCCATCTCTGGGAAACATCCTCACACACTCATTCACACCCATACTCTATGGACAATTTAGCCTAGTTTTCCCCTGTGGGGGAAACCGGAGCACCCGGAGGAAACCCACGCGAACGCAGGGAGAACATGCAAACTCCACACAGAAACGCCAACTGACCCAGCCAAGGCTCGAACCAGCGACCTTCTTGCTGTGAGGCGACAGCACTACCTACTGCGCCACTGCGTCGCCCTAATTAGATTTTAGCCAAAGTAAAAACAATAACTTAAATTGTTAACCCAAAAATTCAAAAACTCTGTCATCAAAATCTGTCATCATTTACTCATCCTGAAGTGCTTATTTTACAATCTTAAAGATGGTCAGTCAAGGGGGAGGAGAGTAACATTAATTTTGGATGAAACACATAAGCAAACACACAATATCAAGGAGTGAGGGACAAAATACCACAAATAACTAAATGCAGTAAAGTGAGTTTATTTACAAAAGATAATAAGTGATAATAAGTGCAAAATATGTGTTTATACTCATATATATACACACACACACACACACACACACACACAGCTGAAGCCCCCTTTTGAATTTTTCTCTTTTTAAATGTTTCCCAAATGATGTTTAAGAGAGCAAGGACATTTTCACAGTATGTCTGATAACATTTTTTTTTTCTGGAGAAAGTCTTTTTTTTTTATTCAGCTAGAATAAAAGCAGTTTTTAATTTTTTTATGAACCATTTTAAGGTACAAAATTATTAGCCCCTTTAAGTTATTTTTTTAGACTGCCTACAGAACAAACCATCATTATACAATAACTTGCCTAATTACCCTAACCTGACTAGTTAACCTACTTAACCTAGTTAAGCCTTTAAATGTCACTTTAAGCTGTATAGAAGTGTCTTGATAAATATCTAGTAAAATATTATTTACTGTCATCATGGCAAAGATAAAATAAATCAGTTATTAGAAATGAGTTATTAAAACTATTCTGTTTAGAAATGAACAGAAAGAAAAGAATAATGTTTTGAAAGCTGTAACATTCCTGTGTTGTTTCGTAATCATGATTTTCTCCTTTCACCAGTCTCTTTCTCTCTCTCATAAAAGTGGTGACAGGACGCTACTAGCGAGGCCCGGGACACTTTGAATTTCTGTGTTGTGTTGTGTGTCAGTGAATCATTTCAATCAGTGTGTTACATTTTGGTATATGTCCGCTTTTGTTGTCTATTCTCCATTTGTCCACCGTCAGTATTACGCACATCTTCAATATATTGTTGAAAATATGGGGCGCCAAGGTGGCACAGTAAGAAGGTCAATGGTTCAAGCCTCAGCTGGGTCAGGTTTGGCGTTTATGTGTGGAGTTTGCATGTTCTCCCCGTGTTGATTCATTCCACTGTGGCGACCCCAGATTAATGAAGGAACTAAGCCAAAAAGAAAATAAATGAATGAATGAATGTTAAAAATATTTATTGTTCTATATATAGATACACACATATATATATATATATATATATATATATATATATATATATATATATATATATATATATATATATATAATGTATGCATTATTAATGTATGCAACCATTATTCTTTTCTTTCTGTAGAACACAGAAGAAATTTAGAAGAATATTCTGTAGAAAACTGACATCCACTGACATCCTTACGGAAATTAGTATGCAAATCAATGGTTTTGGCTTCCTTTCTTTCATTTTTTTGGAAATGCTGATGTTGGTCAGGTATACTGTGCTGGTACAATTACGTATGTATTCTTTGGTTCCAGTTATTGACTATTGACTAACGTTTTTCATAATAGTTTTGTTTAACAGAAGAAATAAACTGAGGCAAGTTTCAAACAAATTGAGGATGAATAAATGATAAAATTAAAAATTTTGGTTAAACTATCGCTTTAAGCACTGCTTCGAGGCTATATTTAGCATGTTTGTGTAGTGAGTAACGACCACTAAACTCAATTCACAAATCTGCTCTTCCTCTTAGAAATTAATTTCCCCCTTAAGAATCTCCCAGCAGTTTCTAGGCACCTCACCTTTAATTCAGAGTTAAATATTTGAAATCTCTTTAGAGGCGTTTGTTAATTTGGCACAAACGCTGCCTTTGGGGGGTTGTTTTAGCTCGTATTTAGCTTTTTGGCAATTATAACTCTCACCTGGTGTGCGTCACGATAACAGCACAGCTTCACGCAATTATACTGCTGTTAGTAAATGACTGTAACTCTGATGCTGAAATGCCATTAAAGGATCCCCGGAGGCTATCAGTGATAACAGTAAGACTTTAAACTACAACTTTCTCTCTTTTTGTTTCATCATTTAAGTTAACTTAAACTTTTCTTAGCTTATTTATTGTGCTGTTTTACAGTATGTTCACTCAGAATGGTTCGTAATTCATCTTCATGAGCATCTTATTTGTTATGTGCTGCCTCAAAATGTTTTTAGTTAAAGTGTTCTGATGTGGATTATGAGGACTCTCTGTGGGCTTATTTTATGTTAAACTGTAAAAAACGCTTATTATATGACCTTACCCTAACCCTAAATTCAACCCTCACGTGAATCCTTTGGCAAATTTTTAATTTATATTTTATCTATGATTTTTAAGCATTTCAAATAACAAGGACACAAGACATGTCCTCATAAACCACCTTAATAGAGTACAACTAGGTCATACCCATGTCATTATACAATTATGTGTCCTTAAAAATCATATAAACACACACATATATTCAGTTCAGACAGAAAAAAAGATTGGTTTCGCGTGTCACAAACTCTATTAGTGTGAACGCTGCCATTCCACCCCTTTTTCAAGCTCAAATAGATCTTCTGGAGACCAAGCAGAATAAAAGCTCCAAACAGAAAATTCGACTGAAGTAATGACTAAAAGTCATGGAATTAACCTTAAATTGGGCATGCCACAAGATTTAATCATAGAAAGCAAAGAAAGTAGTTTTTTTCCCTCATCATAGTTGCTCGTTACAGTTCAATACAGACATCAAAAACACATCTTGCTTGCAGTAGATCTTCATTGTGATGGAGGAATTCCTGACACTGTTTTGAGTCCTTTCCACATTTTATAAGCTCTTCGAGAGTTTCCAGCTGATAAAATTCCATCACATTAAGAGGTTTATGAAGAATGTTTTGAAAAATCTGTTTACTAAAAGGTTCTTTGGGGCAAATGGTTTTTCTATGGCATCATAGAATGAATTAGGGTTGCACAATATATTGTTTCAGCATCGATATCGCAATGTGCAAGTCTGCAATAGTCATATCAAAGGGATCTGCTATGTACTTGGGATTATAGTTGACCAGACATTACAGTTAACAACATAGTGATGTCATTTTAAATTTTAACCTTCAAGTGAAAGTTTATTATTTGCATGTGTTTTTAAGGCCTGACTATAAGAATTTCAAGCAAACTTGAGCCATTTGGGCACAATAACTTAAATGTTTGATGCTTAAAGATGAATTAAACATCATATAATTATTTACTGGGACTGGCGCAGTGGGAAGTGCTGTCACCTCACAGAAAGAAAGTCGCTGATTCGAGCCCCGGCTGGGTCAGTTGGCATTTCTGTGTGGAGCTTGTACAGTATGTTCTCCCCGTGTTGGTGTGGGCTTCCTCCGGGTGCTCTGGTTTTCCACACAGTCCAAACACATGCAGGTACGGGTGAATTGAATAAACTAAATTGACCGTAGTGTATGTGTGTGAATGTGAGAGTGTATGGGTGTTTACCAGTATTGGGTTGCAGCTGGAAGGGCATCTGCCATGTAAAAATTATGCTGGATAAGTTGACGGTTTATTCCACTGTGGCGACCCCAGATGAATAAAGGGATTAAGCTGATAAGAAAATGAATGAAGTAGCTATTTACTCAATAAAAACGATAGTGTTTTTGTTATTATTATTATTATTATTATTATTATTATTATTATTATTATTATACAGTGGTTATTTAATTTCTGCTTCTGAATTTTGTTTGACTCCTGATGAAAATGATAAATTATTGTTTATTTGCATGTTTTGTCTGTAGTATTTAACTTGGCTTGTCATTTTTTAAAATGTAATTTTATGCAGATACACCCCCCTACAGAATCATCCAAATCGATCTAAATGAAGAATTCCTTACAAGCTAGTCAAGTCATCTGGTGAAATTGCTTTTATATCGCAATATATATCGCATTGAATGAAAATATTGCAAATAAATAGAAACCTTACTTTTTTAAGTTTCTAGTTTTGTGTTGAAAGTCTAATACAGTAGAAAAAAAGCAAACCACTTTAATTTACGCAAAATATACATTGAAAATATACTGTTGAAACAATACAAACAGCAAATCTATTTCTAGCAAACCTATGCAAAAAAGAACTGAGCAAACTACTGATGCGCTAATCATGGGGTTTGGAAATATTGATATTACAAAAATAAAGAGGGACTAAGAAAACCCATTTTATTTGTAAGGGTTGCCAGTACCATCTGAAATACTTGGAAAAACATAAGACAATTGCAGTGCATTTGAAAAGGAATCATGGAATTGACTAAATTATGTTGTTTTGATAAGTTTAAAGGTACAGTATATATCATTTACTAACACTTGACTTGTTCCAAATAAGTTTGAGGGTTTTTTTCTGTTCTGTTGAATACAGAAGAAAATATCCTGAAGGATGTTAGAAAACAGTAACCATTAACATTCTTGGTAGGAAAAACTTTGAAAGGCAATGAATCCTGGTTTCAAACATTCTTCAATATATCTTCTTTTGCGGTCTACAGAACAAAAAAATGAAAACAAGTTTGGATTAAGTGAGTAAATGATGTCAGAATTTTCTTTTTTGGTGGGTATTTTTATTCATATATTTCCTTTTTCAATACTAATTTGTTTTGTCTACATCTGCAGTGCACTCAAAAAATGACGTTTGCTGTTTGTTCAAATTGCTTATTTAAAATGAGCTAAAACAAAACAATTATTGACTTTTTAATTGTTTTATGTTCAATCCACTTAAATTTGTTAAAATTAATTAACTTAATTCCTTTATGTTGTCTCAACTCAAATCTGTTGTGAGGAACCCAGCATTTTTTACAGTGTACTCTCAAGAAATGACGTTTGCTGTTTGTTCAAACTACTTCTTTTAAATGAGCTTAAACAACACAATTATTGAGTTTTTTGCAACAACTTAATTATTTTGTGTTCAATCCACTTAAATTTGTAAAAATTAATATGTTAACTTAATTCATTCATGTTGTCCCAACTCAAATCATTTGTGTGGAACCCTGCATTTTTACAGTGTATACTCAAAATATGAGCTGAAACAACACAATTAGTGATTTTTTTTTGCAACAACTTAATTATTTTATGATCAACTCACTTCAATTTATTAAAATTAATTAACTTAATTCCTTCATGTTGTCCCAACTCAAATCTGTTGTGTTCGACCCAGCATTTTTTTGCAGAAACTCTCAAAACATTTTGTTTGCTGTTTGTTCCAACTACTTCTTCAAAATGAGCTTAAACAACACAATTATTTAATTTTTTTTTGTGACAACTTAATTATTTCATTTTTTTTTATTTGTAGAAACTAATAAGTTAACTTAATTCCTTCATGTTGTCCTAACACAAATCGATTGTATGGAACCCAGCATTTTTTGAAGTGTCCATCAAAGTTGGTGTTTCCTAATGAGGACTTTATTGACTATATTGCTAAATAATATCTAAAACGGCATAACAGGTGCACTTTTTTTGAGTTTGTACAGGGATACTCCACTATAAAATGTCAGTTGTGAAAACTGTCGATGCGCTCCATGTTCCAGGTGAGCCAGAGCAGAAGTCTACCTCAGAGACCCCAGAAGTAGTTGAAGAGAGCCGGGATGTGGTGGAGGCCTCGGCTCCGCTGCTGGAGAGCCCTCAGCCAGCTCTGCCTGAAGAAGAGGCTCGCAGTGAGGATGGAGAACAGGCAGAGAAAGCATCCAGTGATTCTGTAGGCAGCGGCTCCTCCTTTGAAGAACTAGACATGGAAGTTGAAGAGGAGAAGCGAATCGAAGCAGACGAAGAAGACCATAATGGACAGCAGAAGCCTGTGGTGATGGGAGAAACAATGGGCAACAGGGAAGAGTGAGGGTTAAAGCGAATTAGAAAGAATGTGGATGAATGATGAGCGTGCATATGTGTGTGAGAAACAGAGAGAAAGGATGTCTTTGAAATCCTCAAAGGCTCCCCCCTTCATTAATCTTTGAAATTAACATCTCTAAATATTCTAAAAGTTACTTCTTTGTTATCGGCAAACAAGCAATTATCCCCTTCAGAAGCTTCTATTAAAGACTTAATGAAATGCATATTATATTTTTCAGCTTTGTATTTATTTCCGAGGAAACAAATTGTTTATGTTTCTTTAGCGTTTGTTTTTCCACGCTAATCTGCATTCGACGAGTAAATCAGGTGCGTTCTGAATTCGAGGATACACTGTTAATGCAACTAAATGAAGCCTAATCAGAGATTTGATTTCATTAACATGTCCTACAGATGAAGTGTTTGCTTTAAAACATGATTAACTCATTCCAAATGCTGTCTTTCGCTGTAGAATAGAAGTGGGAAAAGAGTGAGAATAAAAAAATGCGCATGATGATATTAGTGGTTGGAGTGTGTTTAATATGAGCTGCTTATACTATTTTGTGCATTTAATTAATTATTATTGTTTTCTACACTTCTGTATTTCGAGTATGGGTCTCAAATGAAAGGTTTCAAAACAATAAAAGTGTAACAGCTTTAGTTTGTTTCTTTGTGCATTACATTTTTTACAGCACTTTCTGCTTTATCTGGGCAAAAATGTATTTAATTCAGTGTAATTCATGTATTTCTATCCTGATTTAGAGAACACACGCTAAGATATTATTCAGTGTAACATTTTAAAGTGGAAGTTTCCAGGCATATTTACAAAAAGTATCACATGATTACATATTAAAAGACTGCATGTAAAGATAACGGTGCAGGCCTAAAATACTATTTATTTCTCATTTTAAATCGTTCAAACCACTAGTTTTTACTATTTGTGTTTAAGATTTAAAATATGAAAAGCTGAACTACTAAGTGTTCAATAGATGAAAGAAAGTCAATCAGGTTTGGAAACAGGGGGCATAAATAAGGGGAGAATATTTAGTTTTTGGCTTTTGAGGGATGTACACAATAACAATGGTCCTGACATACTTCCTGTTTTTAATTTTACATTTCTATAGCTTCTGAGAGTTCAAAAAGTTCCACATATTGATAAATAATGTCAAGATAGCTATTTTAACATCAAGTTATGATTAAATCACCTCTTGTCACAGATATGAAGTCGTTTGACAAGCAGGAAATGTTCATGGGCTAATGACATGACCACATTAAAATAGTCTATACACTACCTGACAAAAGTCTTGTCGCCTATCCAAGTTTTAGGAACAACAAATAATAACTTGACTTCTACGGTACACTGAAAAAATTATTCAAAGATGATTCCTTGGATTTACTCAATTTTTTTACGTTAAGTGGTTGTAAACAATTTATTTGGGCTGAATTTAAACAAACAAATTAAGTTGAACATTATTAAATTTAATTTGTTTGTTTAAATTCAACACAAATAAATTGTTTGCAACAGTTTTGCATGCAACACTTTTCAGTGTAGATGATCATTTGGTATCAGAAGGGGCTTATATGATAGGTAAAGGCTTCTTGATTACGCTTATTTTTAAAAAATAAAATATGATCATGCCTTGATTTTTAATTACATAATTAGGACAGTAAGGTCTGACTTTGCTTAGACAAAATTCTTTTCACTTAACAGAAGTAATGTACAGTATAAAATATAAAGTCATGGTGGGAAAATAATTAATGTTGTGTATGACTCCCATGAGCTTGGAGGACTGTATCCAGACATCTCTGCAGTGACTCAAATAACTTATTAATAAAGTCATCTGGAATGGCACAGAAAGCGTTCTTGCAGGACTCCCAAGAAGATTCTTTGGATTCATCTTCAATGCCTCCTCCTTCATCTTACCCCAGACGTGCTCAATAATGTTCAATTCTGGTGACTGTGTTGGCCAATCCTGGAGCATCTCGCCCTTTTTTGCTTTCAGGAACTTTGATGTGGAGGCTGAAGTATGAAAAGGAGCGATATCCTGCTGGAGAATTTATCCTCTCATGTGGTTTTGTAATGCATAAATGTCTTGATACCTCAGCCTGTTGATGTTGCCATCCACTCTGCAGATCTCTCGCACGCCCCCATACTGAATGTAACCCCAAACCATGATTTTTCTTTCACCAAACTTGACTGATTTCTGTGAGAATCTTGAGTCCATCTGGGTTCCAATAGGTCTTCTGCAGTTCAACAGATGATTCATCTGAAAAATCGACCTTCTGCCACTTTTCCAAATGATCATCTAGAAGTCAAGTTATTATTTGTTGCTCTTACAACTGGGATCGATGGGATTGTTTGTTTGTTTGTTCTCAATTTTCAGTATAAGAACTGTTGTTTGCTTTGAATTAAATTAGTTTTATTGTGTGAATGTTGGAATATCTTACTGTTATTTTCTAATTCTGATGCTGACAGTTACTCTGTGATGTTCAGCAGGTTATCTGATCAGTCTTTTTGCATTGCAATTTTTGCAATGTAATTCTGCAAGAACTATGTGTTTTTCACTTTAGCAACTGTTTTACGGATGGAATATATGGCACACACACACTGCCTTTCTAAAGCTTGTGTTCTATACAGTGTTTTGGATTTTAAAGACACGCTTTTAGACATTATTTTGTTAAAACTAAGAAAAATTTGTTACATTTTTAAGTTAAATAAAGTAAAATTCATTCAAAACAGTAATATTGCGAAATATTAGTGCAAATAAAACAACATTATATTGCAATGTAATCTTTTAATACATTGTGAAGTTGAAATGATGCAGGCTTACTTTTTTTTTTTTTTTAGATATTTTGTAACATTAAATACATTTTATATATAAGTACTACGTTTATAGTAGTGTGAAATTACATTGATTAAATTGTAAATGATTATTAAATTAATATAACCAATATATTTCTCTCACACTTTGTAATATAATTTCTTTATTTAAATCTGCTTGTTTTCATGATTCCTGATGTTAAAGGAACGGAAGAAAGTCTTATTTACTATTTTAAGCTCAGGAAATCCTGTCTGAAATTGTCCTCTGTAAAAAAATCATTAGATTTGTTTGGATGTTATGTCAGCGTTTGCCTCCGACAATACGGATCAATACAACTATTGTGTCAAAAAGCTTCAGCAGGTTCTCTGCCATCTGAACACTTTATTACAGTATTGCTATGAGCTTTGTGAACTGGAGGAGCATCTAAGTTATGCTGTTTTTAACCCATGTTCATAGGTGGAGCAAAAAGAAGCTCAATATGGGGGCATATTGTGTCATTTATTGTACATTAGCTTCACATTTGCAATACGCTTGCTTTCCTCAATAAGAACCCAGCTTACCTGTGCCTGAATTGTTTTACTCGTACAATAGTAGAATTACCAATGTGATATTTGCCTTTTTTTATGTTATTCAACAAAGTCTTTAAATGCACCCGCTTCCAATGTTATCACTTGATTGAATGGGTGTTATTAGTGGTTATCAGCTGATAGATATGGGCCAGTAGAGACCTTCATCCATCCACATGGTTAATCAGCTATACTAATAGAGAAGGCTACAGATCCAGATCTGTTTTTACATGACTGAGACAGGTTTAGGGTTGGGGTAGGGGTAGGCATTAATAAAAATGCAATTAATAGGAAATTTATTAATTATATAAATAATTCTCAGTAACTTCCAGCCGCATATGATCTATAGCTGATTTACCATGGGGATGGATGATAACAGAAGGCCCCTACTGGCTCATGTCTATCAGCTGATAACCAATGAAAACGCCCATTCAATTGAGCATGAAAGTAAATAGTGATTAAAGGGAGAGTTAATCTAAAAATGATAAAATGTTACTACTATATTCACCCTAAGGTCAACCTGAATCTCAGTGCATCATCAGGAGCCACAGGTCTTATTTTTTGTTTAGCGTGTTTATTGATTGACTGTCAAAGTGGCGATAGCTGTTGAATTTCATTATATGAAGCACCAAAGGGCTTCTTTTTTAGCTAGGATGTCCTTAGGGTGAACTCTAAAAGCAAAATGTTCATATCGAATAAACTATACTTTTAAATCTGAAGCCTTACATCTTGTGTTTTGCAGAAGAACAAATTCGAACGAATTAGGAACAACATGAAGGTGAGTAAATAATGACTAAATGTTGATCTTTTTGCAAGAGCTCTTCAAATGTTTCCTATTCATCAAATGTTCCTGTTCATTATTCTGTAACACAGTGTTTTTATGATCCTTTGGTAAATACTCCCTAATATAAGTAGATATTGGTGGTGGGTCAACCACCAAATGATTTCACATGGTCGTCTCTCGCAAGTTTTAAAACATTAATAAGACAAGTTGGGAAGTGACTGGCTCAGAGGATGAGAGGTCAACACACAATCTATGTTGGGTTTGAGAGCACATCCTCACGGGAACGTGACACGCTTTCCACTCGTGTCATGTTGAAACTTGTCCATCGACCTGAAACGGGACATTGATCTGATGATGTGTGATTCTGACAAGCCAACCTTAATACATCGACCAATTAAACAAAATCGACCCAATCTGACGTCTTTCTGCACATTTACATATTCAGTGTCTCGCGGATCAGTCAGAGCAGACTGAGAGAAGTTGTTGTCTTGATGGTTTGCGGTCAGTGTTGTCAGTTAGAAACGCAGTTGACGATGTTTCTCTGCTAGTGGTCGAGGAATTAGATGTGCATCTAGCATATATGACCACTTTCGTGTTGTTTTGCAGTTGAAGAAATCCAGTCGATATTTAGAGCTCACCGTTTCAGGGTTAGACATCAAATCAGTGTCATCTCATCAGAGTACGCGCGCACGCATGTACACACGCGCTCCGAGTCATCAATAGGTTAAAGCCTAAAACTTGTGCATTATAATGACTGTCTTATCTTTCTTTAATACTCTCTAGTGGTTATTCAAAGTTTTGCGTGTATGGTGCATAGCAATTCAAGGTAATTCGTTCTAAAAGTGGGGAAAAATCTCAAGGAATTCAATGACGCGCGCGATGCCTTTTCAGTACCACGGACAGCTCCACGCGCGCACAGCGTCTCCGAGGCGCGCGCTCAATGCAAACTTCACCCGCTGAATGAAACCTGGATTCAACTGCTGGAATTCAGCCATATGTTTTTTTTTAATGCAACATTAGAGTAACACCAAACTGTCTGGAAGGAGACGAAGAAAAATACGGAGTCTAAACCGGATGTCTTGGAAAAGATCCGCCTTGAAGCTGTCGATGAGAGGTGAACTGGACGGGTCAGGTAAGATCGTTATCATCTGAATCTAATCATCTGTTGATGTACATTTATCATGTGGGCTTTCTGCATATTGGTTTGTAAGATAAATGAAGACAGAAACTTAGCGTTGCTAACAGTAAAACATAAAACGCGTTGTATTTTGACACCTGATCAAATCAGGAAATAAAATAATAATAAATTTAAAGAATAATTCTGTTTGAATTAGAATACATTGCATTGTATTATATTTGCACAAGATGTTCGGAATGAGACGTGTTCAAAAAGGCAACATAAGCAAACGTCATATCAGATAAACACTCGCACAGGTAACATCTCTTCACAGACCGCTTTGAATAGCAAAACACTCCCGCTCCGGGGTGTGTCTGAACGCATCTCGGAGGATCTATAGAAGGCATGGAGCCAGTATTTCAACTTTATTTGTGTAAAATGCCTGACTTTTGGTCTTTTCCAGAAGTAAGAAAGCGGTGGATATATATTTAACCAGCTTCAGATTAACACATCACACGTTTGCTGATGGTTTACGTGACGAATCTTGTTAACCCGACTTTAAAGGTGCATCGTTTTAAGTCATTTAATCTCTTCTCGACTTTTCACACCACCTAAAAACTTCGTGAATCTTATTAACTCTCAACATAATATATAAAAAAAAACTCAACATATTCATAGCCTTCACTTTTAGTGTTTTGCTTCAATTCAAATGTGACAGACACCAAAATTTGACATTATAACATGTTTAAATTTACGCCATTCCATTTTAGTAATATTTTCTGAAACCATGTTTCACAGTAAGCTAAAATAATACCAGTTATAGCTGGCTATAGGCTGTATATTTGTGCTAACAGTGTTTTACTGTACAATTACTTCTGTAGGCTATGGTACTTGTATTTGTGAGACCTTTTTCATCCGAGAAGATTAGAGTGGTCACGTGTAAAAGTGCATTTTTATCTATTGGTTTTGGTGGGTTTACGTGTCCCTTGAGTTTTTTATTGCCCATTATTGTTTGAAATCACAGTTGCTTAATAACACCAGTTCATACCTTGGTCGTAGAAACAATGTGAAGTGATCAAATCAAGAATCTATCATCCACTTTGCTGATTTAACCACGTCTGTTGTCTTTTAAATAAACTGTAATGTCCCCTAATTATGGATTTAAAAAGAATGACATGAAATGCACTCAAAATGGAAATAAATACATACACGTCCACTGTGTGTTTTTTTAGGTGAGCAAGGGCAGCTGTGGTTTAAAAATAACAAACCAAACCGAGGCGAACAACCGTCAGGCTGGTTAGTTTAAATAATTCAAGCTCGCGCCGGACATGTGTTATCTTCTTCCTCTGAAAACGTGCACGAGAGTCAGGAATCGCGTCACTCGCGCATATCTCTGCGTAACAAGGTTAAACGAGCATGAATTTAATCGCTTTAAACTGATAACCCTAATGTTTTTAATGTTTGCATTTTTTATTTGCGTTAACTGTTCTCGAAATAATTTTGCCTACGCGCCCAATGCTATCCGTTTCTCGAAAAATAAGTGATTCTTTTGAGTCGGTTCTATTTAGGGATTCAATCACAGTTTTGTATCAGTCAAATGTTAGTATGTACACTGCTCAGAATGTATAAGTACACCTCTCACAAATCCATCTTTAAATCCATCTTTTAAATTGCCTATACATTAGATTAGTCAGCACTGAAGCCAAATCTGGAGTTTATCTAATCAAATAACTTAAGATAATTTTCCAAAAACTATATATAAAAAAAAACTATTTTCCAAATGTATATGTTATAGAAAAATATTAAATACAAATTTAAAAAAGAGGAAAAATCAAGAGAAGCAAAAAAAAAAAATTTAGTTGAAATTTTGTTGGTTATTTTTTTTGCAATATTTTGCTTGAATTTAATTGTATTATCTTTCAATTTCTAAATATGTTTGGTGATATTTTAATAAATATATCTGTTTAATAAATCTGTTTTGTTCAAATGCACCAAAATGCATTGCTTATATTTTCAGAGAGATGGATAAAAATATTCATTTTTTAAAATGGGGTGTACTCAATTATGCTGATCACTGAATTAGTAAGTTCTGTTATTTTAGTGATATAGGCCTACTTTATATATAAATTTAAAATGAATATAAATATATGTGTATGATGTTTGATAGGATACAAAAAATGATGATATGATTCACAGTCAGTTATACTACACTTAGAGGTGAGCGGGGTGAGTAACACACATTGTTCAAACATTTCCACACATGGTGTAACAAAACGTAATCGATTTACATATTGCTTAAGCAACATTATTTAGGGAAAAATGTGCCAAAATTCAAAAAATCTTTTGAAGTTACAGTTGAACATTTATTTAACCATTACAAATGTACACTTCTGGCTCAAGTAAAGGTTTCATCTCAGTGTTTAGTATTTATTTAAATCAAGACAAGTCTGCTATTTTGATCTCCAGTCTATTATTTAGCAGTTTAGAGAGTTCTTTAATGCTTTGCCAACTAGCAGAAGACACTAACCAGTTTTAAATTCCCATATTCTTCCATATTTCAGTTTTGTTGTGTCTGTTTTGTGAAATCTAAAATGAGCAAAAGGGAAATAGAGTGAAGGAGGGCGAAAGAGTGATAAATAAAAGCCCTTCCTTCAGGTTTCAGTGATCAAGCAAAGTGGAGATGCGTTTGTGAGCACAGCAAAGCTGCTTTATCAGCGCCATTGCATGTAAACGTGCCTTCTTATCTGTGAGTAACACAACCACATTCAGAATTGATCAACAATAAAAGTGAGAATTGCTAACACAGAGTTCACTTAATGGCTTTTTAGTCCGGACGACAAGCATTTTGGTGAACAATTTACGGTAGCGGGATAGGTCACAGATGCTGACAAGTGTATTTGTCAGGAAATACATTAACCTCTCGTGAGATTAATCTCCACTGAAGTGATTGATAGGTTCCAGTGACAAAGACAGTGAACGCAATGGAGGTGTAAAGTGGGGTGTCACAGCTGCTCGGTGGGATGATTGGCACTTCACAGCTAAAGCAGGAGATCCCTGGTTTGAGTCTTGTCTGTGCTGGGTGGCCTTGCAGTGGAGAGTTACGTGCCTTACAGACTTATTGCAATCTTAAATGACTTTTATAAAGATATTTTGAGAACTAAACTGCGCAAACTTATTTATTCATTCATTTTCCTTTGGCATAGTCCCTTATTTATCAGAGGTTACCACAGCGGAATGAACTGCCAACTATTCCGGCATGTGTTTTATGCAGCGGATACTCTTCCAGCCACAACTCAGTACTGGGAAACACCCATACGTTCTAACTGCGCAAACTATTAATATTAGTTATGAAGCCACAATATAAGCCTCAGTTGGAAGTTCTACAGGTGATCTATACTGTCCAGGGACGGACTTAACCAATAAGCGAGGTAAGCAACCGCTTAGGGCCTCAGGGAAACACGGGGCCCTGACTAAAGCCAAGAAGCCTATATTAATCATCCTGAAGCTATTTTATCATTTTTTCTATCATATGGTGTAAAATCTGTCTATAACCGTTAAGATTTTAACATTATTGCTTATTTTCTAAACCCGGGGCCCCCATGAATAGTGGATTGTTCCCTCCATATTGCACATGCAATTATTAAAATCCAATCACTAATCACAAGTATGGGTAATTAACTGTACATAGATTGTGAGCTTGTTTTTATTTGTGAATGAACTGTGTTTAATTTTACATTCAGAAGGTTACACTTAATATTTTTTAACATGCAGTTTAATTATAAAAAAAAAAAAACTGAATCTAAGGAGAGATTGTTTTGAGTTTCAATGCTAGGGCACCATTCCTGCAATTGCTTAGGGCCCACAAATCACTAAGTCTGCCCCTGAAACTGTGAATGCATAAATGAAAGAACACAGATGAACTCAACTCAGTAAAGACAAACTCAGTCTGCCAGAATCACTGTAAATCGGTAACAAATGTGCAGAGATGGTCATTGATGTTCGGATTGATCTCTAGTCGTCACACTAGACTATGAGAACCTGAAATTTCAACAAATGCTGCAGTTGTTTTAATATAATGTCCCACATTGTGGTTCCTTTAGAATCATTACTCAATGTACTAATACATTAAACGTGTGAAAATATGCAGTTTATGCACTTTATTGTAGCACAGCAAAGCCCCTGATTTACAGTTAGGGTTCTTGTGAGAAATGATAATGATTTTCTGTTTGTTGAATGTTATTTGGTGTAGCCAACTGCCTCATGGAACTTACGGAAGCATGTTTTGTCTCTTTGCTCAGTTTGTTTTGTGAGCATGACAATTACTCTCACATCCACACTGTTGTCTGAGTTTGCCTAAATGGGGTACTTTTGCCCACCTTGAAAGCAAATTCTGGAGTGGTTCTTTTGTGTTGAGAAAGCAAAATGATCTAATGGACCAATGAACCAGGCTTCATCCCAATGTACGATGAGTTATTTAATTTACTGCGAGAAAAATAGCAGCGTTTGTGTTTTCAGGCTCCCAGAATGAATTGTGAGGCAAAGATGATGTGAAATCATGTGAATTGATATTTGGTCGGAAGAATATACAGTATTTAAAGGCAACTGTCCAAAACGCGACTTTCCGTTCAGACACTAGCGGAGCACGGGGGATCACGGGACTGATCATGACATGAAGATGACAATCACTGACAGATGAAGATTTGGCTGTGGGAAATAAAGGGTTAAAGTTCATTTTCACACCAACACCATAGTATAGCCAACCTGGTGCTGTGTTTGTTCCTGTCATTTTTCTGATGATTTATACAATAAACAACGTTGCAATGCGGGATTCACCGGCTGTTTACTGTTAAAGGAAGGAGCAGCAGAGACTATTATGTCTGAGACTTTGTCAGACTTTGACAAGGACTTTGTCAGTACCTGTTTCAGTTCATATGGACCAGTTTTGTTCTTCCTCCTGATCATAACATTTAAGTGTAATTAAAATTGTTGCCTCATTTTGTGTACTTTGTAAAATGTGTATTTAATTGTGTGTTGTAAGTTGTCATCGCCCCCCGTGGCTTGTAATCACTTATCTATTATAGATCAGTGCTTGTACTGTATCTCTCAGGTTAAATCTTTATGGGGCTATTCACATATGGTGTCCAAAACCACATTAAATGCGACGCCTGCTTCTTCCTTAACCGATTGAATGCGTTTCTGAACTTATGATCCTCTGCCGTTTGCATTTGCTATGGCCACCATCAGCTGTTCCTCACACAAGGCACGGTCAGTTTTTAAAATAGTTCACCTTTTGCCACTGTGTGGATTAATACTGAATGTGTGTTGTTGTTATTACTTGGGGTTAGCGTTAAGAGTAGAGCAATATGCTGGTGTTTAACTGCATTGCTTTTTTGCATTCCTGCATTGGGCTCTAACACTCTCTGCTACTTCATAGCCATGGTGGGCATTTCTATCTGTCTTGCGCTGCAGTCAACCAATCACAACAGAGTGGGTCATCGGTCCAATCACAGCAGATTAGCCTCATGCAAAGGAGGGGTTTGGGAACAAATGAATCGCTAAACAAATCATATCGGAGTCGTTGGGATAATTAGGTAAAAATATATGCCTGTTAAACGACAGCCTGTAAGACAAGATATCATCCTGTTGATGGAGAAACCCAAACCCAAAATCTGACCTTCTATAATGCAAAATAGGGGCACTTTAAGTCAGTGAAACGAAAGATGTCATGTGACCATCAATTGACGCCTTTTTTGACATTCCAAATAAATAAAAACAAGTGAAGAAAGGCATCTATGCACTCTCTCTTTTATGCCATCATCCCAATGCAATCTCACTACAATTCGTAACTTTTGATTTAGTAGCTAATATTAATATGTATGATTTTATTCATGCGGTTTGTTCGTCCGCAATGAGGGCTGTGATTATGTGTAGGGTTTGGTGACACACCTCTTTTTAAAAATCATATGTTTTCATACAAATGAAATCTGAAATCATATTAATTAGCCACTTTTCTGACAAAATGGAAAATTGTTGTTTACTTATTAGACTGAGCTGTTTTTTCTCATATAGTAACAACTATCACACCTCTGTCAAGTGTAAAATGGCTTAAGATATGTTTTTGGCCATTAAATAATAGCAAAATGGAGTGCAAGCGGTTAGTAAATCTGACCCTTAGTGTTTGAAATTTTTAGAGAATCGTCCCTTTAAAGTAAAGCTATAGATTTTACATTGTATGTCGGCTCTCTTGGTCGTGATTTCACAGGAGAACAATAAGAATGAGTGAGTGTTTTCATTAAACAGATATCGATCTCGTCACATCTTCATCCCAGACTATTGCAGATCAGTTTATTAATCTATCACGCGATTAACAGATCAAATGATTGTTGGATGAAAGGAAGCAGCTTAATTCACTCTTATCGCTCAACAGCATAATAAAGTTTGATTTCATTGCTACACTTTATGGACAAAATAATAACCACAACACATTAATAGTGCATTCTTATGCCGTTTAATTGACCACAAATAACCAAGATCATTGATTCAGGGTTGCGTCAATCAGTGGCAGTTCTAGTATAAATGGCACCCTGGGCGAAATCACCCCAAACGTACCCCCTCCCCACCCCCACCCCCCAAAATAAAAGACACTCTGTGGTTGACTTGATATATATTTTAAATATTTAAATATATATTTTAAATATGCAGTTGGTCAAAATTAATAGCCCCCCTTTGAATTATTTTTTTCATTTTTAAATAATTGCCAAATGATGATTAACAGAGCAAGGACATTTTCACAGTATGTCTGATAATATTATTTCTTCTGGTGAAAGTATTATTTGTTTTATTTCGGCTAGAATAAAAGCAGTTTTTAATTTTTTAAAACCATTTTAAGGTACATTTTTAGCCCCTTTAAGCTATATTTTTTTTCGAGAGTCTACAGAACAAACCATCGTTATACAATAACTTGCCTAATTACCCTAACCTGCCTAGTTAACCTAATTAATCTAGTTAAGCCTTTAAATGTCACTTTAAGCTGTATAGAAGTGTCTTGAAAAATATTTAGTAAAATATTATTTACTGTCATCATGGCAAAGATAAAATAAATCAGTTATTAGAGATGAGTTATTAAAACTATTATGTTTAGAAATGTGTTAAACAGAAATTGGGGAAAAAAATAAACAGGGGGGCTGATAATTCTGACTTCAACTGTATACATTTCAAATAATTATCATAAATACATTTAAATATATTTATTTATTTTCAATAAATATAACAATTTGTCTATTATTATTATTATTATACAACTATTATTCTAACAAATATATCAAAAATCAATTCTAAATGTAACACAACTGGAGTAATATTCTAAGACTTTTGCATGAATATTAATTATGACAGTTCTATAGAATACAAAAAATATATGCTTTAAAGAATGTTATGAAATTTTAGTTACCTCGCTTACTCATTATTCCTCCTTTCTGCTTCATAGCCATGCTTGGTCAAAGTAACATCATCATCATATGATATAAACTTTAGTTTTGTCGACTTGCATGTCGACGCATATCGGTGTGCATGAAAATAACCGGGATCAGGAGCAGCGCGTGTGAGGCAACCGGTAATGGCTTTCTGTGCACATGCGTCAATTTGTTTTCACCAGCAATGTTTTGGTTGCACATTAAGATAACAAACTTGCGCGTGATAAGGACGCCAAATGTGAATAGCCCCTAACATCTTTGTTCTGGGATAACCACTCTAAATGAATACACTTGCATAAAGTAAATCATATCTCAAAGCTTTTACTGAGGCACTTTTTTTTTCTCCCCATGCCGGCCCCAGCAAGATGCCA
Source organism: Danio aesculapii (assembly GCF_903798145.1). NCBI lineage: Eukaryota > Metazoa > Chordata > Actinopteri > Cypriniformes > Danionidae > Danio > Danio aesculapii. The sequence continues at coordinate 44,508,316 of NC_079440.1, read as the reverse complement.
CCCTGGGCGATCGCCCATACTGCCCATGCCTAAATCCGCCACTGGCGTCAATGTTGATCTTTTTTTATACTGTATGTGTAATGCTATTTGCATCATGCAGCACCTTCTTAACGGCACCAATTAGTGAACATCAACTGAAAAGATATATGCTAATAAAGTCTTTATTTTCACTATGGCTGTCGGAGGATCCTCTGCAATCCGTCAGGCGCATTTGATAGCAGATGGTGTGTGTTTCTTGTCAAGCATCTGGTAAAAGACTTACAGAGAAACTGTGTGACCATGCAGATCCCAGGAGAGACTCATGCACAGAGACAGGAGGATCTGTGTGTCTTTCGTGCATCTGTGTGATCGTGTGTATTTGTGTGTACTTCTGGGAGAAAAGGGAGGAAGAATTAAAACGAATGCAAATACGCCGAACTAAAGGTGGCCGTGTTGCTGTGTTTAATATTGGGCGTAGGGAGAAAGAACCACGTGTGAGTTCATTCACAGTCCTGATGGTACTTTGTGTGTCAGATAAATGCATAATGTGATGAATTAGGGTTGCGTTAAAGTGTTTAAAGGCAAAAGGGAAACCCTGTATGCAGCAGCACTCAGCTCTCCAGTGACCGGGACATGAATAATGCACAGGTTTAGAGAGGGATTGGAGAGACCAAAAGAATGCAGAGGAGAAGCTTTCCTTACGTCCTTCTGTTTGTAAAAGACACCACAGACAGTAATTAGAGAAAGTGAGAGGCTGTGAAGGAAGCATATGTGTAAAAAAAAGGGAAATATTTCAGTGAGAATTCCATTGTGTCGCTGAGCAGTTGTTCAGCATTGCTTATTTTTATTTATTTATCTTGATTTATTTAGTTGTTTTTGAAGTGTGTGGAATTTGACTGGATTTATTTTAATGTTTGAACATGCATTTACATTTTAGTTAGCTTGTCTCTTAGTGTGTTCTGAAATTAAACATCCCATATTGAAAGCTCATTCTCTCATCATTTAAAAATCTGCCTTCTAAAGCTGCATAGGAGAACTGTTACAAAATATTGTACTAGTCTATTGATATATTGTCAGATACCTTAAATTAGGTCTATAAATCGTTGCTTTGACCCCTGTTTAGTCCTCTATCACTGTGGCAGCACTGTTTTTTTATTGTTTAGATTCTTGATCGCTTACAAGTTTAGATGCATTATATAACACTACCAGGGCTTGATATTAATTTTCTTGATCATCAGCCACTCTAGTTTTCCAACGTATTTACCACTCGCCATTTTCACTAGCCACAATTGTGTTGTTGGTAAAATATATTTTGTATGCATAAATTTGATTTTGGCTTGTTAAAATTTGTGTTATGTCCACATGCCTCCTTTTTAATTTAACTTTTTTGTGTGTTGTGTATGTCCGTGCTCAATGAGCATGAGCAAATGGGTTGTGATTTCATAGTGCTGCATTGCAATTAGTTATATTTCACATGACTTTTTAGGGCTCAACACTAAGAATTTAACAATTTTTTCTCTGGCCACACCAAATGAATCATTTCTTTGTCACAAATTTTAAATAATGGGTCACAACAAACGAAATATAACCTTTTATTCAACAAAAATGTTCTATAAAATTTTTTTTTTAAACTTTTTTGTATCTAAAAAGTCAAACTACACAGTACACAGCAGTGTACAGTCTCTCCAGGCTAAAGGTCTCATATCATCAGGTAACTTTAGATAAATGGAGAGTTATTCTCCTATTAATGCAATGTTATTGTAAAGGATGATAATTAAAAGCATATTAACAAAAATAACTGCAAGCAAAAGAAAGAAGGTGGAAAACATTCTGTGTGCGATAATGTGAGGATGATCGCGCGCACACACATTAACACACACATGTTAATAATCTGTTCAAGGAACGGGTAAAGTGAAAGCGGCAACCGCTGCAGCTTACAAACAAATCTCAATCGCTTGAAAGTAGCAGGACTGTGGGTGCATAAGCATTGCTTTTTTTTCAATCTATTTCAAAGAGAAACAATCACACCAGTTGCGTTTCGCACCAACCTGCCACCCCACCCTACCATAAAATCTCCCGGATTTCATGATCTTAATGTTGGCATGTATGGTTTCCAGGCACAGTTGCTTTGCGCAATAAAACAGGATACAGTATTTAAGCACTCGCACACATGACACTGTCGTCAGTGAGTGAGAATCGCCTGTGTCTCAACATTCGCCTGATCGTTCTCTCATTCGGTATTTACCTGCTTTCTTTTGCTCGCGCGAACAGTTATCAGTCGTGATGCTTCTCGATTCTAAGATCACAGTTGCACGCATATTGACAAACGGTCTTAAACTAAAATTCTAATCTTTAGTGACGAGGCTAAAGAAAAAAATTTAAATTATTTTTAACCAGCCAAAGTGGCTAGTGGGAGTATCTTTCTAATCTGCCATAGGTGAAATCTATCCGCATTTGGCGGTCTGGCGGGTGTTAATGTCAAGCCCTGAACACTACTGTTACTGAGAATTTTATTACTGTTATACAATTTAAATAAAATTTCTCTATTGACATCAGTGGTTTCATGTAGAACTTGTAACATCTGTTGAACGTTCATCAGTCCACAGAAATAGGTTCTTTAAAGTGGAATATGCTTTTTCCTATATTACATATTTCGGTAACACTTTACAATAACAGCACATGAATAATGATGTTAATATGTATAACTAATGTATAATGTTAATATGTAAACTAAACATTAATTTATTATGAATAACGATGAGTTAATGTATGCACTAATCATGAACTAACTTGAACTCATGTGACTCATGTTGTTGTTCATGTGTGAATAACGGCTACCTCAATTACTTGTTAATACACAATTGTTTGTTAGTTCATGTATTGATTACCACATTAGTTTATGCCTAATTTAACCATCATGAACTCATGATATGTTAATGTATAATTATGTCATGACTTTACTTGGAGTGGCACATCATCATTAACCCATTTTTAACTACTCATTAACTCCTTATGCAAGTCCATTTTGTGCGTTTACACTGAATAACAATAGAAAAGTGTTCAGTCAACGTCCAAATCAACAGTTTAAACAAGAGTAGTAAAGGATGAGTTAATGGTTATGTGCCCCTCTAAGTAAAGTCATGACATAATTATCCAATAATTGTTTATAAGTTAATGTTGGTTACATTACAACTTAAACTTAAATGTTTATTAATACATTAATTAACAACATGTACTAACAAGTAATTAAGGTAACCATTATTTACTCATGAACTCATGTGACTTATGTTGTAGTTAAAGTTAGTTCATGATTAGTGCGCGCCTTAACTCATCATTAATTCATAATAAAGTAATGTCTAGTTTACATTTTAATACATTATTATTCATGTACTGTTATTGTATAGTGTTACCAATATTTCATTTACAGCTACACTGAAAAAAGTGTTGCATGCAAAACTGTTGAATTTAAACAGACAAATTAAATTGAGCAATGTTCAACTTAATTTGTTTGTTTAAATTCAGCCCAAATAAATTGCTTACAATCACTTAACGTAAAAAAGTAGTAAATCCAAGGAATCATCTTTGAATCATTTTTTTCAGTGTACTTTGGGCAGTGAAAATGAAACATTTTCTATAATGTTCTTTAAATTAAAAATAATAGGTTCTCTTTAGATCTATTGACTTAAAGGTTGCTTGGGGAGTTAAAATGGTTCTTCTAGCAAATATTCCTCTTTTGAAACATTTATTTTCATTAAAGCAAGCTTCCTCACAGGCTTTTATTCCCTGTGGACTCTGAAATAACTGAAAATGATGTCCGACTGGGGCACTGGGTTACCACAATCGATTGCTCCTTGACCCATTCAGGCCATTTTATGAACACAATTGGCTGTGAATATAATATGCCGGCATTATTCCATTATGTGCTGTTGTCACTATTGAACAGTGTTACTTCATAGTTATTTATTATTACTTTTTTGCTTATTTTGACTTGTTAAATAAATTCCACTTGGACCTTTAATATGAGTATAGTTGCATAATAAAAATGAAAGTGTGTTTAATCATTAAAAGGTTGGTAGTTCACCCCAAAATAAATTCTCTCAGTAATTATTCAACTCACTTCATAAGGAATGTTCATGACATAAATGAACCTCTGTTTACATCTATTCAAGTAGATTTTTGGATGTCTTTACAAACATTTGGAAGCGTTAGATTTCTATGTCAGTAAACTTTCAATGAAGGGATGGAAATCTGTTCATTTTTATTAATAATATCTTCATTGGTGTTCTGAATTTAAATAAAAGTCTTATAGATTTGGAATGATGTGAGGGTGAGTAAATGAAGACAGTATGTTCATTTAAGTGTGAACTAATGCTTTAATAAATTCAACATGAGCAACGCTGTTCCACTGAATGCTTAAATTAACAATAACTGGGATAAGACCAGAGCTCTGATTTAATTTACATGTCGCATTTTTGAAGCAGACATTGGATTGTTTCCTGGTCTGATTTCCAGAAAATGCTCAGTGCATTTAGCCTTATCTAATAATCATCTTGGCCTCATGCAGTGAGCTGTTGTACACACTTGATTGCAATTCCCCTTCAAATAGTGGCTGATGATTTGGCCGCTCAAAGAGCCCAGAGTAAGGTGTTCAAAACCTCATTTGGACAGCAGCCACAGACTCTTTGGATGGTTATCAAATATCATGCCTGCTGGGTCGTGCCGTTACTCACACTCACAATTGCTGGAATTGGATTTGTGGTTTTGGAACTCCAAATTAAAAAGACATTTGTCAGCTTGTCAGAAAATGCACTGTTATCCGACGATTAGCAGAAATTGAAGTTGTAATTCTGTCAGTTTATTGTTTTCAGATTTATCACTGCCAAGTTGGGCTTGGCAAAGCAGGGGCACCAAAGTAGCAGATACCATTAGAAGCCATGTCTTCAGACTGCAGATAATCTGTAATATTTTTGCAGATGCTATTAGCAATTTACCAAACTGATAAGCGATGGCATTCTGTTGTGAATGATGAAAGCAGAGCAAAACAGTGCTACTTGTTTAACTGCATGCTGCACTGATCATTTGTCAGCTCCTTTAACATTGGAACTACTAGAAATCTATAACTACTAGAATCATGGTTCTTATACGTAAGACTGCACTGAATTGAATTTTTATCAGCTCATATTTACATTCAAAGCTTCTATTGACATTTTAGAATGAAGCTTTAAATGTCTGTCATCATATTTTATGAAGTAATTGAGATAAAACAGACAATCTTTTCTTGTAATATAGCTTATAATTGAATACGAGTTAGGGCGACGCAGTAGGTATTGCTGTCGCCTCACAGCTAGAAGGTTGCTGGTTCGAGCCTCGGCTATGTCAGTTGGCGTTTCTGTGTGGAGTTTGCATGTTCTCCCTGAGTTCGCATGGGTTTCCTCTGGGTCCCCGGTTTCCCCCGCAGTCCAAAGACATGTGGTACAGGTGAATTGGGTAGGCTAAATTGTCTGTAGTGTATGTGTGTGAGTGAGTGTGTATGGATGTTTCCCAGAGATGAGTTGTAGCTGGAAGATATATGCTGGATAAGTTGACGGTTCATTCCGCTTTGGCGACCCCGGATTAATAAAAGGACTAAGCCGAAAAGATAATGAATATGAGTTAGACCATCTCTAAAGGTGCATACCTAACTTTGTCCAGCGAGTGGGGAAGTTTTTTCACAGCAGTAAAAAGGTAATATTTGAAAGTTTGAAAGGCATGTCTGAAGTAAATGGGGTTTTTGCTATCGGAAATTTGCTTTTGTTAGCAAAAAAGGTGCTACACTACCTACTGTAAACATGCACGCATATTCAAAGGCATGGGAAAAAGCCATGAATGCTGAAATGCAAAAATACTGAGAACTCTTTTGCATTTTGATGAAACAATAACAATGTTAGAATGAAATATACACACATTTAGGAAAAGTCAGAGTACTGTAGTTATATGGGGTTATTTTAACAAAAAAAAAGATAAAAGTAATTAATAACAATTAAAGTGACTGCCTCGATAGTTAGAGTTAACAAAAGACTGCTGCACTGCACCATCTATTGTGTGTGTGTGTGTGTGTGTGTGTGTGTGTGTGTGTGTGTGTGTGTGTGTGTGTGTGTGTGCGTGTGTGTGTGTGTGTTTTGCTGAAACATGACCACTAAACATCACTATAAAATTTAATTCCAGAGCTCTTATACAAACTAAAAAGCAAACCAGTTTAAAGCCAAATTGCATCATTGTACATCAACAATCAGGTTAGAACATTCAGGTTAGGCCCACAAACGACCAACTAGTTTTACTCTAGTAACACTTAATTGCAACATTTTGCAGAAATATGGGATATTTATTCATTCATTTTCCTTTGGCTTAGCCCCTTATTTTATCAGGGGTCACCACAGCGGAATGAACTGCCAACACTTCCAGCATATGTTTTACGCAGTGGATATCCTTCTAGCCATAACCCATTGCTGGGAAACACCCATACACTCTGACAATCACACACAGACCCATACACTGTAGCCAATTTTGTTCACCCAATTCATCTATACCGCATGTCTTTGGACTATGGGGGAAACCGGAGCACCCAGAAGAAACCCACGCGAATACAGGGAGAACATGCAAACTCCACACAGAAATGCCTACAGACCCAGTCATGTTACCATTAAAGTATTAAATATGTGAAAATCTTATTAGAGTGTAACTACTATATTTTAAGTTAATAAGTCATATTGATTTAGCATCAGAATTTGTACTAAATGTCTTAAGTTTATTATATTTTATAACAAATGTCAAAGTTGGCATTTCTGTGTGGAGTTTGCATGTTCTCCCCGTGTTGGCGTGGGTTTTGTCCGGGTACTCCGGTTTCTCCCACAAGCTCAAAGACATGCACTATAGTTGATTTGGGTTGGCTATATTGTCCGTAATGTATGTGTGTGAATGAGTGTGTATGGTTGTTTTCCAGTATTGAGTTGCAGCCGGAAGCGCATCCACTGAGTAAAACATAGGCTGGATAAGTTGGTGGTTCATTCTGCTGTGGCAACCCCTGAATGTGTAAAGAAAACACCAGAAAGTGTAAAGATAATCTAATTTTAGTGTTTACTATGGTAGTGTGAGGGTTGTTATACAGTAATAATCTATTAGAATTTAACAGATGGTTTTGTATTTTTTAATGAAGCTAAATTTCCAACTCATGATCCTGACGTTCTCATTTAGCTGTCAAATGTGCATTTCTAAGTATCACAATGAAATGTGATTGAAAAGTATGAAAAGTTTTCTTACACGTCTGCTTTTTTGGAAAATGGAGTTTAGAAAACGAAGTGTTTGGTATTCTGTTCTAACAGTTTAACTTCTGATTGATGCGGTCTACTTTAAATAAAGCAACAGGTTACTGTAAAATCACAGCTGCCCCGCTTCCACGAACAATTTTGCTGTCTGAATTGTGCCCTGAGATTCATTTACACAGTTTCTCCTCTCTAATCAGTGCAGAAGAGCTCTTGTGTATAAATCCTCTCTTTACTTCTTCCTCTTTCCACCCTGCAGTTACACAAAGATGACCTCTCTCCTAGATGTGCTATTACCATATTCATGCTGCTCTTTTTGCCAGCATGAGATTGAAAATACTGAAATGGATTAACACTTTGTGAGGGTCCTCACAACTCCTCCTGCTTCTCTTTCCTCTCTCCTATTTGCGTTTCTCCAGCATGTCTCGTTCCCCTGTGTCTTCGCACTGCGCGGCTGAAGCAGTCTTGAAGACTGGCAAAAGCAGCACCATCAAATTGAAGAGGCCATCTGGTGAAGCGGAAGATGCAAGTGATAGTGGAAAGTAGAGCAAGAAAGAGACGCAAGGAAATTGGATTGGATATTCAGGCAAATTTATGGGCCTTTAATTGCTATGTATTTACATAATTTGAATACATGTAAATGTAATATTCCATTTCGACACAGTTACATGGTGCTTACAGTGAACAGGCATAACTTAAGTGTAAAAATGCAGAAATCTCTGTAAGTGGAGATAAACGACACGGCTTTAAGTCAGCAAGAAATTTACTTTTTAAAAGTTCTCAAAAATGGACATCTTGTAATCATCCTCAAATCTCAATGCTTCTTTGGAACACAGGCATTTCTGCTTCAGTAAACAGTTTTTTGGATATAGGCTCATTTTACAAGTCTTTTAGAGGTAAACAGTTGAGTTTTACCCTTTTTGAATTCATTCAGCTGATCTCTGTATCTGGCGGGAGCATATTAAGCTTAGCATAAATCTCTGAATTGGAAAGACCATTAATATCTTGCTCAAAAATTTCAAAGAAGAGCTTTGATAATTATTCAATTTATAGCTTGACTATTCTGGACACTCTCAGAAATAAAGTTACAAAAGCTGTCACTGGGGTGGTACCTTTTTAAAAGTTAAACATTGGTACTTTAAAGGCCACATTTGTACCTTCAAGGTAAGTATTAGTACTAAGGATGTTCCGATGAGGATTTTATCCAGCTGATACTGAGTACCAATTCCTTGTGATGGTGATCGGCCGATACTAATTACTGATTCTGATGCTTCAAGCTTTATAATGCTTAAGCACATTTTCCCTCCAAGTATAATGCTTAAGTGGAGATCTCGCCTCACCTAAGAGAATAAATTAAACATGTTGCATATAATTCCATAAACATGTCTTTTGTAATTAATTAGTGTGGACATGAAATGGTCAGAAGCAGCTTTACAGATAAAACACACACAAAAAATTGGTAGGAAATTACTAACAAAGCAATTTTGAAATGTTGCAAATGATCTCAATGAAGTTTGGAGCGCATATTTGATGTATAAGAAATTAAAATACACTGCTATAATTCCATTTATTCTTTATTAATAGGAAATAGGTCCATAAACTACTGTTACGATAAGTTATATTACTAAATATACAAGTAAACTTTTTTTTTAATTTCTCTAATATTTCCAACCAGGTTTTAATGAACTTGCAATATTGTTTAAAACACAAAACTTTCAGTTCTGATTTGCAAAAATATTTAAGTTCTTATATGTCCTCTGCTTGTAAACGTATAAATAAACAATTGTGATCGGTTCATGAGATTGGCTAGATTAGCGAGTACTGAGTACAAGTTCATGAAATGTGATTATCGGCCGATACCGATCTCTGGCCGATCAATCTGAGCAGCCCTAATTAGTGCCTAAAAAGTACAAGTGTGTACCTTGTGGTATCCTTAAGCTAGGGGTGTCAAACTCAGTCCCTGGAGAGCCGCAGCCCTGCATAGTTCCAACCCGGCTTCAACACACTTAACTGTAGGTTTCAAACAGGACTGAAGGACTCAATAAGTTTGATCAGGTATGTTTAATTTGGGTTAAAGTTAATTAGGGTTAAACTGTGCAGAGCTGCGGTCCTCCAGGAACTGAGTTTGACCAAAGTCCCTTTAAGGCAAGTCAATTTCAATCTATGGCCATCTTTAAAATGCCTCTTGGGCAGTATGCTCAGGCATTCTGTCTGAATGGGGAAAGATCAAGTTCTCCAAAACTGTTAGCCAAGCTTACGATTACATTGGAATCACCAATAAAATCAAACATCAGCTGTCTCTTAAGTTTTGTTTCTAAACATTCGAATCAAACAAAATTCAGCATTTTTTCAGGTTGTCCCAGCTAGAACACATGTGCACTCAAAAGAAACAAGATCACGACACCAACCTTATTTAGGCCGTTGTACACATTATCATCCTCTAAAAAATCAGTCAGATCGCGATGGTCTTCAGAAGTAATTCCATCACAACTTGATCTGAATGGTGAATCTCTTCCAGAAATGACAGCGACTTTTCGTTTACAAGTTTGTGGGCGTTTGAGTATTCGCTGCTGTTATGTGATGTGCGTTTGACAGGACAGACTGTACCTCCCATTCATTTCATACAGATTACAAAACCAGAAAACTTTTTATTTTTAAATGTAGTTGGCTCATTTTATTTGTACAGGTTTCAAGCTTTATGTGGATATATTTCTTATGTCTGTGAAGCAAGCATTCGCTGAGATTTCAGCCCGTTTGTTGATCATCAAACTGTCGTAAATGCACACATCTGGTCTGAGCTTCTCCCATGGAGAAATGTCTATAGCGATTGCTATTTGGCTCATGTATTAGAGGGTGAGGCTTCATTGACCATATTGACTATACCACTGTTCAAATCTATACAAGTGACATGTCTTGTGTATTCTATAGTCTTTGGTTTGACACGGTATCAGTGTGGACCTTTTAAGTACAAAAGTGTACCTTAGCTATGGGTGGTGCAGCTACAGTAGCTCTCTGCAACTCTCACATGGTCGCCCTCTGAAGCTAAGCAGGGCTGTGCCCGGTCAGTACCTGGATGGGAGACCACACGGGAAAGCTAGGTTGCTGCCGGAAGTGGTGTTAGTGAGGCACGCAGGGGGCACCCAACCTGCTGTCTGTGTGGGTCCTAATGCCCCAGTATAGTGACGGGGACTCTATGCTGCTCAGTGAGTGCCGTCTTTCGGATGAGACGTTACACTGAGGTCCTGACTCTCTATGGTCATTAAAAATCCCAGGATGTCCTTCGAAAAAGAGTAAGGGTTTAACCCCGGCATCCTGGCCAAATCTGCCCACCGGCTTCTGTCCATCATGGCCTCCTAACCATCCCCATATCATAATTGGCTTCATAGTCTCCTTGCCATCAATCAGCTTGTGTGTGATGTGCGGTCTGGCGCAAAATGGCTGGATGAGGAGATTCCCCCCAATGTATGAAGCTCTTTGAGTGCCCAGAAAAGCGCTATATAAATGTAAGGAATTATTATTAATTATTATTATTAAACAAAAATATGAAAAAATAAATCTTCAGTGTCCGAAGACATCTTACCTAAACTACACTAACTATCCATTTAACCAAACATAATCAGGTTGGCGCTTACCCCCTTCCCTAGTGTATCTCCAGACAGTTGAACTCCTATGTGTTGAAATGTATGTCACATGACCTACTTACCTACCAGTCTTTCTACCAAACCTCTGTAGAGAAACATGAGGAAAGAGAATGAATGATTACACACAGATAAGAACAGACAGTGACTAAACCAAAATGACAACACAATGTAAATAAAGGTGAAGACAGACAAAATATCTCAACTAAACTGAACAAAATGGAGATATAAGCACTGTCAGAATAAATCAATCAATGAGCAGAGAAACCAATACCAAATTGAGGCAAAAGACTGACAACCTTAGACTGAAGCTAGAGTGATCAATCCAAGTTGTAACACAGGAGCCAATCAGCATATACCAGTGTCAGGATTGCAGCAAGTGTAGGTGAACCAGCCAATCAGGAACAGCAGTAGACAAAACAAGGAAAGAAAGAAAAACATAATGAGACACATAATACAAACATAAACAACCAATACATGCAGCACCTGAAGAATAGTGCCCAACTAGGTAACAGATCTCAGCTCTGTTGGAGCCATGCTATGGCAGCAAAAGTTCCCAAAACATTTAATTTTTCATCAGTCTTAAAACATTTTGTTACCAGAGAAGAGTCAAGCTTTATAATAGTTTAGGAAAATTATCTAAATGATTTAAAATGATTGATGCTAAGTTGAACTACAAATGCTCCCACTAGACCCGGAGATTGTCTGACTGGATTAATAAATGGTACAGTAAATCTCTGTTTAACTTTATAAAGGACTTGAACTTAGCATAATTCCAAAAAAGGTGAGATAGACATAGCTTACTCAAAAAAGGAATACCTTTTGCTCGTTTGTACTGAACATTTGCAAGTTGTTCCACATCTGTATTTTGTGTTTTGAGAATTATTCTTTTGTTTAACACAAAAGAAGATATTTTGAAGAGTAACTAAACTTAACTAAACTTAACAGTTTTCAGTACAGTAGGGAATACAGTCAAAGGAGACCATTAACTATCTGGTTACCAACATTCTTCAAAATAACTTATTTTATGTTCAACAGAACAAAGAAACTGACACAGATTTGGAATGGCTTGAGGATGAGCATATAGTAGTTTCACCTTTATTTATTGGTGTTCTGTATGATTAGAATAGTCTGTTTTCATACTGTAAATAACTTAAGAACATGAAAAAAACCTTCTTTTTATCTCTAAAAAATTGAAATAGTCCATGGGTGTTAAATGCACTTTCTGGATGTCACGTGCTGCGGATGAGGTGAAGACTAAGGGTAAAATAGATGTGCAGTTTAATAGGAAGTTATTCAGGAAAACACACAAAAAGGTCAAAAAAGGGAAAAACCCAGGTACAAAACAAGCATCCAAATCGCGATCAAAATAGGCATAGTCAAACACTAACATCAATCCAAAAATAAAGTATCAAATAAACAAACAGAAAACAAACAAAACTAAGACAAATCTCTGATACACACACATGACAATACAATCAAAGACTGTCACGAACTAAGTGTGCGGGGTATTTTTATAGTCCAAACAATCCTAGAAAATGGGTAACAGCTGTGAGTGTGTGATCAGTGGAAGTGGAAGCCGGTGTGTGCATAGCAGAATGTAGGGATTTGTAGTTTGTTACCAGTCTGTAGTTCACCAGTGATCTTCCTCAGCATAGATCACTGGCAATCATGACAGTGATTCAATTACAGTAAGGAATCTTTACTTTGAAGAGCGTGACTCTGTCAAAGGTCAAAAAAACTTAAAATAATCATAAAAGTAGCCCATACAAATACACCACATTCCAGAACTTTTGAGGCCGTTTGATTTATTTGTGTAAATAAAAAGTGACAAATTGTTCACAAAGACCTTGCTTTGAAAATACAGTTTGTTGCTTACTATTCACTTTCCTTCTGTGAAAAGAGCTTTTGTGTTCTGCTGAAAACAGAATACATACAGATTTTGTGGGTGAATAAAGGATGGCGCAATCTGTTTTGGTTGATCTATTCCTTTAATACACATTTCTATCAAGTATATGTATTACCATCAATCTATAAAAAATGCAATACGCTTATTTCATGTGACCTCCATTTTAAAAAAAGAAAGCGAGGCTGCGATGGGAAGAAACCCAGTAGTAGAGAACCAGCACTGTAAACTTTGCAACAACATGGCGTGGACTACAAACTTCCAGCTGTTGCTGCCATTTTTAAAGTGCAGATGTGGTGTAAACATTATAATATCATTCAGTTAAGTTTCATTAAAAAATTAAAAGCATATTAGGCATCAAACAAAATAACAATCTCTTAAGAGTAGTAAAGCTTAAGTCCTAACCTCCTAGGCTTCAGTCCATGGCACCAGGTAAACACCGCAGGGACACGTCCCTGCTTCAGCCTATGTAACCCGGTGAGCAAAAACACAATGCAGTCCTGTGTAAAATGTTTGTAGCAGACGCTCATGTTGTCACGATACTGGAATTTCGCTATCAATTGTATGAATGTTTTAAAAATGTCAATTTGGCGCTAACATTTAAGACTTCATGGCCGTGAAGGTCATCAGTTCATTGCTCTTGGTGTTTTTTTAAATGGACGTTTTTTTTTTTTATTTCAGTACTGATTGATCCTGAAATTCAGTATCGTGACAAGTCTAATATAGTGAATGAATCAGTTCATTAACTAGAGTTTGATAAATCGTCACCTTGAAATTATAAGGTTCTGTTTGCGTTCTGAATGATTTTGAGATATTGAGCTTCAAAGTTTTTGCATGCCATAGCAAACAGTTTGTGTGTACAATTGTTTTTTTAAAATAAAAAGTCTTAAAATGTAAACAACTTCTAAAAAATTAATTTAATAGGAATATATCAATAACTCAATTTTGACAAAAAATGTCCGATAGAACCTTATAATTCTAAGGTGACGAAATGTCATCTAGAACGTGTGTTTGGGAAAGATAATGTTTGCTGCCATTTCCCTTAACTTAGCTGAAAATGAAGTCTGATATCCCTTTTTATTTTCGTTATCCATTCAGGATGGCTATTCGGGTCACTCTGAAAGCAGTGAAATGTTAATTATGTGTCACTTTCCTTTCGCTGATAAGATATCCAGCCAGGTACACAACAATACGTCATCGCAGACGCCGTTCTTGTGTTACTCCAGGCGATACTTCCAGGTTTCTTCCCACTGCAGCCTCGCTTTCACTTTTAAAATGGCGGCCATGTGAAATCAGTCTATACATTTATTTGTTAACACCACTGGATTTTTGCTCAAACTGACATTTGCTTTTGCAAAGTGGTTTCTGATTGTTTGTGAGTTGGGTGATCCCTTGCATTGTTTCTTTGCAAAATGCCAAATTTGTTTGTAAAATACTGGCACAAATTTCGTTCCATACTATTTTTCTGTTCGTCTTAAAGACTTCACCGCTTTATTCCTCACACAGTGCTTTCTCCGCCACACCTGATTCCTGTTCACAAATAGGGGGCATTTTCAGTGCTTTACCGTTTTATTGCACGCCAGCCCTTGACTGACTTCAATAGAACCTCATGTTAATGTACTTTCACACCTGCAGTATATGGTGTCAGATATTACTTAAAAAGCTTATCATCCAATAAATAAATGGTGTTGTACAGAACAGCGGTCTCAAATAATCTTTATGGTTCAGAAGGGATGTGAGTATTAATCCTTAAGAGATGCGGTTCAGGGCATGTATGTCATAAAAAAGATATAGCCAATTTACACCAGCTTTACAAGAATTCCCATAGGATCCCCACTCCCATACTAGCAGACTAGATTGGCCCTTTCAGCCTGCCTCTCTCAATCTCTCTCTCTCTCTCTCTCTCTCTCTCTCTCTCTCTCTCTCTCTCTCTCTCTCTCTCTCTCTCTCTCTCTTTCTCTCTCTCTCGTCTGGCAAGTTTCCATGGAAACAAAGGGTAGGGAGAAGACCCTAATGAGTAAGTGTGTGTCTCACTGAGATGAGCACATATATCGTTGAGATATGGACACACACACTTCAGTTCCCAAATGCTCACTCTCCCATTGGTCATTTGACTGTTGTTTGGCTGTTCATTTTTCATTTGATGTTTATGACACTCCTGTTGAAAAGAAATACAGCGTGTCTCAAATTGCATACTTGTGCACTATTTTATGCCATTTCATAGTAAAAAATGTATAGTGCATTCACAGTGAAATTGTTTTTTAATTAAATGCATTTTTTACGTCTGTATGATGCACTTATTCAGTAAAAAAGAATGTAATTTTTGTTAAAAAGCCTTAAATTAATAGTTCACACAAAAATTAGTTTTTTGAGACCTTGGACCTTGAAGAAAAAAAGAAAAGCTTTTCATTGATGTTTGTTAGTCTTAGACAATATAACTATTTACAAATTAAATTTTAGGGTTCAAAAATGAAAAAATAAAAAATCACCTTTAGGGCTCCATTTTAACAATCTCAGCGCAAAGTTTAAAGCACATGGCGCAAAAGCATCAAGTATGTCCCCGAATCCACTTTTGCTATTTTAAGGATGGATAAACAGACTTTGAGTCTCATCTCTCATTTCCTTTAAGTGTCAGTTGCATTGCACCAGTTTATTTACATGGTGGATGTTGTAAGCGGAAAAACCGAATGCTTCACTACCAAGAAAAAAATGAAACGGACCATCTGCATTGTGAGGAAAAAGAACGAGCCTCCTCTATTCAGCCTCTTTACTTTCTTTTTACTTTACTTTTACTCTTTACTTTACTCCTTTACTTTCGTGGGTAAGGAAACTGTATTTTACGCACTCTACTGAACACATCCATTGGCCTACATATTTAATTTCATTTGTTAGGAACAAAACTTTGTTTCAAAACTATTTTTAAATTCAGTTCTAATTTCCAGCAAACAAATAAATAAACAATATTAAAGAAGTGTGGTCATTATATCCAAACACACGTCTTATTCTTATGCCGCATATGGTGATGCATACTGTACTACTACCGGACAGGTGAACAAATCTAAACTTGTTTTTATAATAAAACAATTATAAACATGCATATAATAAATAATACTGCTAATAATAATAATAATAATAATAATAATAATAATAATAATAATAATAACATTATAAAAATGCTAATTGTCATGAAAATAGGGCACAGTCTATTTCAGTCCCTCAAAATGGCATTGCGCCAACAATGCGCCTTAACACATCTTCTTTTTAGACCGGTACACTCATGAGTCCACAAAGTGGCACAAATGGATTTTCTATTTAAACAGTATGGTGCAAATTGTGAAAATTGCAGTTGTGCTGGTGTAAAAATAGCAACAAATCGCACCATACATGTCTTGAACCTTATTGCGCCAGGTGTATGATAGGGCCCTTAAAGTTATTCAAATTAAGTTCTTTGCATTGCAAATTACTACCCAAAAAATAAATTTTTATATATTTACAGTAGGAAATGTGCAAAATATCTTTACTTAATTTTCTAATGACAAATACTCTACACCTACTATGTAATACTATGCATTGTTGTCTAATGCCAAAATGTACCCCTGCAACTTTTGTGGGGGGATTTGTGGACTTTTTGTGTGTGTTTTAGGATCACATACTGTATATAAAACTACTTTTTACACTTACAGAGTCTATATATACATGCCCAACATAATTAATATGTGTGATTTATACACTGTGCCAAACCTTTGGCCTTAGCAAGAAGACTCCAGATTATCATTTACAAGTTGAGAACATTTTTTCAAGGCTGTGGATAGAAGGTAGCAATGTTATAAATAATGTTTAGCTTCTTGTACTGACTGATCCTTCATGCTAGATCTGTTTTTTTTTTTAATTCTGTATATGTTTTTGATTCTCAAAGTCACCATAGTTTTCTCTAAAAATCTTCATTAATGATCAACTGATGAAAAAAGGCACCTACCTTGGATGGCTTGAGGGTGAATAAATTAACAGCCAATTTTCATTTCTAGGTGAGCCATCTGTTTAATTTTTAGGGTCCCCCTGTCTACCATGATTAATGTGTAAAATATTCATTATCTTCATATTCTTCCTCTGATTTAATGAAAACTTATTTAATAGATACCAAAGCTTTAACCCTCTGTTGTATCATAAAGTAGCTGCAGTGTAGACTTTTCAGAAACTTCATTTTCTGTAAACCTTCTTTAATCATAGCAGCAATACTTGATCAGGTGCAAATGATCAAATGATCAGGTGCTACTGCACACAGGTTTTTTTCAAGCATACATTGTGTGTGCACATACATAGAGCACACTTTTAGCATTTGAAACCGCTGATTTGGCAAGTTCAGCAGTCTCGACTGGCCTACAAATTGGGGAGTCGTGCTATGCAGACTGTGTGCACAACTTCTTAAAAGTGTTGGTGCTGCTATACTGTACCTGATTTGCATAATTCTTTTAGTAGATGAGGTGCAGAAAGCATTCACACAGCATATGTGCACATGACGCAATACTTCTAGTGATTTCTTATCTTTATCCTTATAGTTATGCATGTTTTTACATTAGCTGAAGAGTGTGGTTTCCTTTTTTGTTTCGCTCATTGAAATTCCAGCGGTGTACTGGAAAAGTCATTGTAATGTAAAAGTAAATAACAACCTTGCACGCTCTCACACACTCCAGGAAGCTCATAATTACATCACTCACAGCATCTGAAAGCTAAACTCCACACCTCTTAGCATGTGTGAAATTATCCTCCTGCGTAGCATGCAAAAAAGGAGAGAAGGAAAATAAAACTGGCCCTGTTTGGTCAATTTGCTGAATCTTTTATAAATCATTCTGGTTCGACGTGCTTGCTGTATCTGCATTTCTTAAGGTCGCTGCCTTGACAAGTGCAAATACTGTATATGCAATCGCTGATGTGTTTGTGATCCTTATGAGTGTGTGTGAAGCAGATGTTGGCTTACAAGCTGTCTGATAGTGATCCTCCACATGAGTTCAGGCAAGCTATAGCTTTACACTACAATGGTCACACTGTCCCCTGAGCACAGAGACACAGACACACACGCACACACACGCACACACACACACACACACACACACACACACACACAGACAAGTGAACAAAGCCCTCAGTGGACTGCCCAGTAGCCTAAGGGAAAGGAGCCTTAGGGAACCCAAACTTTGTGCTGTGAGCTAACAATCCAGTGGCCTGATGGAATAACTGAGAAATTCTGAGAAATTCAGTTCAGTGCAGCCAAATGAGGATACTTCATCTGTACAGCAAATGATGCAGGAGTCCCTTAGTTGGGGATTTCTGTGTTGCTCTCGAATACTAAGAATGAAGCAAATGCTAATTTGCCCTCAATTTTAGTCAGTTGTTCGATGTAAGCACTGAAATGAACTATTCTGATTTTATATCAATTGATTCACCACAAAAATTCTAAATCAAGATATCTGTGCTGCCCCTTACATTACAAATCACAGGAGAGGGCAAATTCTTCAGCAGGATAGCGCTCCTTCTCATACTTCAGCCTCCACATCAAAGATTCTGCATGCAAAAAGGCTAAGGTGCTCCAGGATTGGCCAGCCCAATCACCAGATATGAACATTATTGAGCATGTCTGGGGTAAGATGAAGGAGGAGGCATTGGGTATGAATCCAAAGAATCTTGATGAACTCTGGCAGTCCTGACGCGTTCTTGACTTTACTAATTACTTTAATAATAAGTTATTTGAGTCATTGCAGAGATGTATGGATGCAGTCATGAATAACCATCAAATTCTGAGAAATTCAGTTCAGTGCAGCCAAATGAGGATACTTCATCTGTACAACAAATGATGCTGGAGTCCCTTAGTTGGGGATTTCTGTGCTGCTCTTGAATACTGATAGGCAAAGAATAAAGCAAATGCTAATTCACCCTCAGTTTTAGTCAGTTGTTCATTGTAAGCACTGAAATGAACTATTCGGATTTGTATCCCAGTGATGTATTGTGGGATATAAATGTCCTGGAGTCTTATCAATATAAAATATTTGAAACAATTACGTTAAACTGTGCAATGAAACTATGATATTTATGATTGTTATACTTGGCATCTAATTTCCCCCGCCTTGGTCGTGATGAAATGACTGATGAAATAACTTTCTGGTTCATAAACATTTGAACATGACATTTGCATGCTGGATTTTGCAAATTGTATGCAAATTGCATTACAAGACTAAAGAAACCGAACTGGCGTCTGTACAGCAAATTTCTTTTTCGATTTAAAGCAGCTCTTCACCACAAAACTTCAAAATCCCAACATAGCAGAACATGAAAGATTGATGAGATCCTACGTTTTTCATCTTGCTTAAAAATACATGGAATAACACTTAATTTCAACATTTGCTCTCCCCATCCAGTCCCAAGCAATGCATACAAGAATTCCCCTGTCCAGATTCAGGAATGCAACATTAACACAAACAGAAATTATTCATGAGGTTCCAACACAAACGGATTATGTAAACCACTATTTCACCTGTTTAAGTGGATTGTGACATATTTAGTCCAGGAATTGTGTTGCTGTAGCACCTGCAGTTCAGTTAAAGAAACAGTTTACGCAAATTTTAAAGTTTCTTTATTTTAAGTCAAAATGTTAGCAATGTCAATAACTGTAGGGATAATTGAATGCTATTTACCAGAACAGATATTTACATACAGTGAAATTATTTATATATACTGACCTGACAAAAGTCTTGTTGTCGATCCCAGTTGTAAAAGCAACAAATAATAACTTCCAGTTGATCATTTGGAAAAGTGGCAGAATATAATTTTTTCCTATGAATCATCTGTCCCAATCATCAAAAATACTGCAGAAGACCTATTGGAACCTGCATGGACCCAAGATTCTTTTGGTGAAAAAGAATTTTGGTGAAAGAAAAATCATGGTTTGAGGTTATGTTCAGTATGGGTGCGTGTAAGAGATCTGCAGAGAGCCCATTACATTACAAACCACAGGAGAGGACAAATTCTTCAGCAGGATAGCACTCCTTTTTATACTCCAGCCTCCACATCAAAGCAAAGAAGGTCAAGGTGCTCCAGGATTGGCCAGACCAGTCACCAGACTTGAACATTATTGAGCATGTCTGGGGTAAGATGAAGGAGGAGAAGTTGAAGATAAATACAAAGAATCTTGATGTACTCTGGAAGTCCTGCAGGAACACTTTCTTTGCCAATCCAGATGACTTTATTAATAAGTTATTTGAGTCATTGCAGAGATGTCTGGATGCAGTCCTCCAAGCTCATGGGAGTCATACACAATATTCATTCTTTTTCCACTGCACCATGACTTTATATTCTATACTGTACATTATTTCTGTTAAGTGACAGGACTTTTGTCTAAGCAAAGTCAAACCTTACTGTCCTAATTTAATGATTAAAAATAAAGGCATGATGATATTTTATTTTGGTAAAATAAGCGTAATCTAGAGGCCTTTGCCTTTCATATAAGCCACTTCTGAGACCAAATGATCATCTAGAAATCAAGTTATTTGTTGTTTCTAAAACTTGGATAGGCGACAAGACTTTTGGCAAGTAGTGTATGAGCCCTTTTACATGAAACATAACTTATAATACAATGAATGGCATGCATAATAAAGCACTTTTTGTAGTAGTATTAATAGTTCCTGTGTCCCTTTTTGTCCTGAACTCACTTCTTTAGAAAAAGCCTCATACATCTTCATAATTAATTTGAAGAAGTTAACAGTGTTAACTTTTTGAACTGGATGATTTGGTTTTTATTTTGTTTCTGGGGAAACATAAGTCTTTAATGTAGCTTCTAGAGGGAAATACTAAATTAAAAAAATTAAAAAAAAAAAAGTTACACAATGTCATCCAGTGCAGATGTTTGAGTCCTTCAGTTCTCAGTGCACTAACAAAATCATCATTACTGAAAGTCTTCAATCATGCAAAAGATGCTGGAAAACCAAGAATACACAGAACGTGGGTTAACTCCCCAGCACAAAAGAAAGAATAACTCAATAAAAATACATAAAAAATCCAGAAAATGCAGATTCAAGGATATGTACATTTTTGAACAGGATCTTATTTATATATTCAGATATTGTCTTGTGGTTTTTTTGCAAAATTTTTATACAGCGGTCTTTTTCAGCACAGGACTAATTAACAAAACAAGTTACAACATTTAATTCATATGATGCCTCTTATTTTGTTAAAACTAAATTGACTGTACAGTTGTATTTGTATATTAAAGGAAGTCGTGACAGTTTTTTTTATAATATTTTGTTTTATTTAACATTCATAAGATATTAAACAAAACAGTACAATACCAATAAAAAGAAGAAAAATATAGTACAGAGCAATTGACAATAACCAATTTATATATATATATGTATATATATATATATATACATATAAACAAGAGATGACAATACTCACATTTCAAAGCAAGTGTCATGAATATATTTATGAGGCATTGTGTAGGGTTTAAATCAAACTTTGCTTATCAACACACACATGAAACACGTGCATATACACCTATAAATTACTCGTGTATACACCTATATTATTGAATGTTCAAAACAACATATATGAAACTTGCCTATATACATAGAAACTTGACGCATGCATACACATGCACATACTTATAAACTCCATCCATGCATAAACACTCACATTAACACACACACATACATTTGAAGTCAAAATTATTAGCCCCCTTTGATTTTTTTTTTTCTTTTTTAAATATTTCCCAAATGATGTTTAACAGAGCAAAGAAATTTTCACAGTATGTCTAATAATATGTTTTCTTCTGGAGAAAATCTTATCTGTTTTATTTCAGCTAGAATGAAAGCAGTTTTTAATAATAAAATAAACATTTTAAGGTAAAAATTATTAGCCCCTTGAAGCAATTTTTTTGGATAGTCTACAGAACAAACCATCGTTATACAATAACTTGCCTAATTACCCTAACCTGCCTAGTTAATCCAATTACCTTAAGCCTTTAAATGACACTTTAAGCTGTATAGAAGAGTCTTGAAAAATATCTAGTAAAATATTATTTACTGTCATCAAAGATAAAATAAATCAGTGATTAGAAATGAGTTGTTAAAACTATTATGTTTAGAAATGTGCTGAAGAAATCTTCTCTCTGATAAACAGAAATTGGGAAAAAAAATAAACAGGAGGGGTGAATAATTCTGACTTCAGCTGTACATATAAACTTGCTGCATGCAAAAATACCTGTACACACCTCATATATATATAGATTAGAATTAAAGATGAAAATTTACAAACTTAAATGCTAAATTCCCAAGAGTCATAAGATAGGTTCCCATGTGGTTTCAGCTTTTTTTCTGTGAAGTTTCAAGATGTAGTTGTTCCATTTGAATGACATAAAATAACTCGTTCAACCATCCCTGATAACAGGGAGCCTTTGGAGATCTCCTATTAAGTAAGATCATCTTTTTAGCTGTAATCAAGCCAACCATCAGGGCTTGCTGTTGGGTTAATGTAAAGGTGTCCATTATATTAGAAGATCCAAAAACAGCCGTATTGTAGTCAGGTTGGATATTGGTTCCATTAGCACTGGAAAACAATTTAAAAATGTTGGATCAAAACTCATAAAGAACAGGACAAAACCCAAATAAATGTGCCAAAGTCCACTCTACACCATCACATCTGTCACATTTAGGGGATACAGAGGGAAATATTTTACTTAATCTGGTGTTAGAGAAGTGAAGGCGATGTAAAACTTTAAATTGGATTCATTTATGTCTCGAATTTATCGAACCTTTCTTTATTCTAAAATCGTGACAGTTTTCACTGACGTCCATTACGTGTCCACACAATGTTTAGCAAAAGAACTAAAGTTTAGAAAGACATGAAGGCAAATAGCTACATGATGATAGCATTTCCATTTTTGCTTGAAATAAGAAACAATTAACAGATGAAAAATTGCATCTCATTTTATTGCGAGGTGAACACGTCCCCAGCCCATTCTTTATCCCCGTTGTCTTCAAAAAACAAACCTCAGGGCAATGGTGAATTTGCAGTTTATGCATCATCTAATGCTCAATCTCTCTGTTTGATCCACAGATTGTGATCTTCTCTAACAAGCGGGAGATGGCGGCGATCCTCCAGTTTGCTTATGACTGCTTACACTCACACTCAACTGTCTGAAGTCTTCTTCTAGCTCTAGTCTAAGCACTGCTCCTTTCCAATAAGCGAGAGGACCAAAGACTACCAAACAGGGATTGACCCTGTTAAATGCACCGATCTTTGTGCGCCATGGCTCAGAGGTCAGCTCATTTTAGAGGTCACGGGCCCTCCTGGCCGCTTCACCTCACTCTGCTGCTGCTTCTGTTGGCCAGGACACCTCAAGCATTGGCAATTCCAGGGTACAACACTGACACCTCCAAGAAGGAGATCGTAATGGATGGAGATCTAGTGATCGGAGGCCTGTTCCCTGTGCATCATAAAGGGGAAGGAGCTCAGGACTGTGGTCGTATCAATACACAGAGAGGGATTCAGAGACTTGAGGCAATGCTGCTAGCTTTGGACAAGATCAATCAGGATGATCAGATTTTGCCCGGGGTGACGTTAGGTGCCCACATTCTGGACACTTGCTCAAAAGACACGTACGCACTCGAGCAGTCGCTAGAATTTGTGCGCGCTTCGCTTACAAAAGTGGACGATAGTGAGTACACGTGTCCGGATGGATCCTACGCCATCCATGATGACGTTCCGCTCGCAATATCAGGCGTGATTGGAGGATCCTACAGTGATGTATCCATACAGGTATTGGTTTTTCGTCACTCAGTTTAATAAATATATATATTTTTCCCAGTAGGATTTCTTGATAATCAGATCTCATGATGTGGAAAGTCATAAATGTGCATGAGGGTTCATTTGCATGTATATTGCGTTTATCACACTGTGGCTGTCATTCAAACGGATGCACAAGCCCACAGTTTAGTTCAGTTAAACCTTTAATCAAATAAAAGCCTAGTGTATGGTGACAGATAAAGCTTCAACTGAAGAAAATGGATGTATATATCAAAAACTAAATCAAATTAAGTATACATCACGATGTGTATACATCACGATACATCACAGATGCAAATACTCACAGCACAAACAAATTCAGAAAAAGGCAAAAAAAAAAGTCCTCCAAATACTCACAATGCAACCAAATACAGAAGATGCTGTAAGTATTCACAATACAACCAAATACTGTCTACTGGGGTGTCTAAGTAATGAAGTTGAGAACAGGGGGTGTTGAGTGCTTAGTGGTGTTAGTAAATGTACCATGGACCGGGTCTCAAGCGGCAGCAGCTATGGATACTATACCAAAGTTGAGGAGTGGGGGATGTGGCATGGGAGACTGTACTAAAAAGCTTAGGACCTGGGGGGTTGGGGTCAGGGGATGAAATTATGTGAATTTTAACATTTTAACATAATTAGATATCATTAACAGTCTCACTTCTGTGGGCTCCTACTGTAGCATTTAGTCAAACAAATCTGCAGTCTCCTAATGAGGATAAAAGTGGTGGTGTCTGGCTACCTGTCATCCATATGCTCGAGCCATCCAATTTGCCGCCAAGCGTGTGGCGTTTGCTGACACTTTCTGGGATGTCAGGATCAGACATGCTGCAGATGTTAGCTTTAAAAAATTCAGACAGTGACAGCTTGATCACACTCTCCACAGATCTGCACATCTAAATATATTAAAGAAAGAGAGCGGGAGTGGTAATTGGAAGAAAATGTGTAATACGCATGATAAATTGATTAAATCGATGAACATTCCTGGAGTATGACTCTTCCTGCGCTAATAAAAATTCATCTACACCCTTTCGTGGATGAATCAAAGCAAGAGGCAGTCGTGGCGATTAAAATGAGTTGAATTCATGTTTCATTTCAAACTCATTTTGCAACATTATGTGGTCATATTCACATGATGTTATAACAATAATTTTATTCTTATAACAATTCTTATCCATTTAGCAAAATGATACAGCTATGGAATTAATTAACCCTTTCACGCATGAGTTTTAAATACTCCAGCTGACCCTCCTTTGTGTGTTTGTTTCAAGAGCGTTACTTAAAATCCATTGCTTCATAAGGTTCCCATGGCGACACGTCAAGTTTATTTTTTTGCTCTTTTCGGTAAATATTGACAAATGTTCTAATTAAATTGTGAAATTTCTGATACTCCATTTCTCAAATATGTGATAGAACATACAGTATATTTTGTCTATTAATAATGATCGTAATATTTGTTATATGAAAACGTTATGGATAATTTAATAAATAATAAAAATACTTCTTGATAACTTCCAATGGCAGCTGTAGATCCGAGAGGATCCGCAGGAGAGATCTGAGGTGCTGGAGTTACGTCATGTTTATTCATAATTTTGGAATCTGAAAGAGGAGTAGAGAAAATATTCTAGTAACATAAACTGTGTATCTTATGTGAACAAAGCACATTGTCCAGTTATACTGACAAATAAGGTAACAACTTATTTTGATGGTCCCTAAAAGTTGTATTGCAATTGCATGCCAATTACTTCTCATTTGAGGATTAGTAGAATATCTTCTGACACTGCACCTTCAACAGACATTTAACTGACTATAAGAAACTTTGCAAGTACATGTCAACTTACACTAACCCTAACCTCAACCTAAAAGTCTACTCATAATCTATTGAGATGCACTGTAACTTAAATTCAACACAATACGTTAAAGGGATCATCAAAATAAAGTAATACCCAAAATTACCTAACACATAACAAGGGTTATTATTGCCGTCTCCATAGATTTTACATTATTGTGTCCATAGTGTAATTTACAAACCTTAAATGGTATGTTTTGCTTGTAGTTATGTCTATATTTGAATGTCTGAAACCTAAAATAAATGTTATTTGTTTGAAAGCATGGATACATTTTGATTTATGACAAGTGCTGCGCACTTCTTTCTGTGCCTCAGCACGCACCCTCAGACTTGAATTTTAGTAGTTGATGACTGAAAGTGCTAATCATACCAGTGTGATCGTACTCTTCAGGGACCAGCCAGACTGATCACACCGGTGTGATCATACTTGTGTAAGGGTTAAGAGACTCAATAAAAATGTTTAGTTTACTTACACTACCAGTCAAAAGTTTGGGGTCAGGTTTTTTGTTTATGTTTTTTTAAAAGAAAATGATTCTGTTCATCAAGGTGGCATTTATTAAATGTAAAAACTTGTTAAACTGTTAAATATTTATTAAAACAAAAAATGACTGCTTAATTAATGTATGTAGTTTCAAATGAAATTATTACTCCAGTCATTATTGCTTTTATTACTATTACACTAATAATAATAATAAAAAAATAAAATAAATAATAATAATAATAATAATAATAATTAATATTAGAGTGATTTCTGAAGGATCATGTGACTCGAAAGACTGGAGTAATAAAGCTGAAAATTAATCTTTAAAATCATTGGAATAAATAATTAAATTACATTATAATCTACTTTTGAACAGTTATTTTATAGTGCAATAACATTTCAAAATTGTATGGTTTGTACTGTATTATTGATTAAACAAATGCAGCTTTGGTGAGCAGGATAAGTTATTTTAAAACATTTAAAAATCCTACTGACCCATAACTTTTGACCGGTGTTTAAGTTAAATACATTTTCAAGTGGTATTGAAATTTAAAAATTTCCATAGCTGTACTTAAAATGACTATAAAATATGAAGTCTTGTTTTCTGAAAAAATATATGAAGATGAATTGATTTTTCGCTTAAATTAAGATGTAAGTAAAATATGGAGAGGGGGTGGAGGTCAAAAACAACTAAATTATTATAGCTTTTTATTTTATAATTTACCATATTAAGTAAATGTATTTTGATATAAAAAATAATGGAAAACAAATTAAAGCCGAAATGGACATTTTTGCAGTTTTCATTTGTGCTTTTATTCAGTTTTCATCTCAAATTATTCCTCCCATAGACATAAACTATGTTGCTTTCTGAGCTGTTGTGTTACTTTTCTAAGTGATAAGATGTATAAGTAAAAAACTGCAATAAAACTTTACACTGGAGAGGTAGTCTGTGGAATACTGTAATATATTTCACAGGTGACTATTATAATCAAGAACGAGTTATTTTCCAAAAAAAATTAAGTACAAAAATATATGCTTCTCGCCTTATTACAGTATAATTCTTGTTGCTCTTGGCATCACAGGTAACGAGGTGTTCATTAAGCCCTACTGCAAACAGCAATAATAGCACATTTGACAATTTGAGCCTCACTGAATTGAAGTAACATGTTAATTATTTATCCCCCAACAGAAGAAATGTTGGCTGACGAATGCAGGCTTTTAAATAACACATTAAAATCAACGGCGGTCGGATCCTCGCTGTGGTTGCAGTATATGAGTCACTCTGTGAGATGGAGAAATTTGTTCATTCTTAAGGTTTCGTGAGCATAATTACTGCAGTGTCCGCACAGGGACACGGAGTGCATTAATAATGCAGAAAAAACAGACAAGGAGGAAGAGAGAGTTGAGTGTATTTTAGATTTGATGTTATCCCTATACAGAAAGTGCCTTCCTCTCATTTTTTTTGCTTCCTCTTTCCCCTAATAACTGCTTTTTTTACTAATATTCCGGTTTTTAGCACACTTTCATGCATGTTTCTGTCCACTTGCATGCTGTGAGAGAGGACTTCATGCGGTATAGAGAGAGAGATGCTTTCTGGACTGAAACTCTTCTCAAAACTCTCTTCTGAAAATGTCGCTGGGGATTCCCTGTTCGTCTGCTGTTTTCTGTCTTTTAGAATCATAATTTCCTCTCAAAAATGAAAATTCTGTCATTTCTTTTTAGGTTGTTTTCACATGACATCATTGACGCATGAAATTCAGATGGAGGGCAGGAAGTGATTCTTCTACATAGGAATCTCGATCAGAACATCAGAATGTTTCTTTTTATGTTGTTCATAATCGTTTAAATCTGCCAAACTAGAAATGCCAAACAGCTTTTATAGACTTCCAAAAGTTTTTGCTTATAAAGGCGGGAACGTTCAAGAAACTGGCTGAAAAACTGAAGAAAAGTCGGCTTGTAATAAATATTTTTTTATGTACATCCATGTGTACAAACTTTTTTTGAACACGATAATTTGTTTGACAGCACCAATAGCTTTGTGTATTATATGTTAATGTGTTATATAAAAATCAGATATAAACACCACCACACTAATACAAAATCCTGGAGAATATAAATAACATAACATGTCATGTAATCGCTGCAATGACATCTCCATCTTTACTGGCGTTTTGACGGAATAAACAACTGTAATATTGACGCCGAAATGCGCAGCAGCAGTGAATGTTTGTTGATGGTTTCATCGACAGAACAGGAAAGAAATGCAACCCTAACTAGACAGTTATTATTGTCTATTTATATCATTTATATTATTTATATCTTCTTTGAAATATGGTATAAATCGCACAAATATGAACTTTCTCCTATGTCTCCCATTCAGTTTTTTACTTCCTGCTCTCCATCTGAATTTTGCGCATCACCAGAACCACATGATTGCAAACAACCTATCCTGTGTCTCACAACATATTAACATTTCAAGCTGGTTTTGTCCATATACATGTTGTGATTAGAGTCTGTCTAGCACAAAACCACCTACATTCCAATGGTTTTTACCATGTTATTGTGTAGAAAAAAAAATATGGAGAATTTTCAAATTTGGCATATCAAGATGCATTGCAGCAAGACATCAAATGATTTTGATTCAGAGTTTTGTGCATATACAAATATCAATAGATGATAAAATGTATTATAAATGAGGATTACAATAGCATTTTTTGTTCATACTTTATAGTACTGTTCACACTATTAGCAAACCATTAAGTAAGCCTTTAAGCTCAATAAACTAAAAATTAGCTGCTTATTAATAGTTAGTGAGGGTGTACTATTAAACAGTACTAGTAAACAGTTAATATTTTAATAATAGGAAGGTAATAAGCCACAAGTTAATAGTATGAATTGTTACTTTAACTAAAGTGCTACGAAAGCTTTTGTAAACCACCCCCACCACCACCAACAAACATGAAATTCATATAATTTTTATTAAAGTTTCAAGTCCTGGCCCGGGACAAGCATCACTTTGGTGCAATATCCTGAATGGAGGTAATATTAAAATGTTTGTGGCAGAAATGTTTTAGAAATTATTCAAAAGATATTTGACAGACCTAAAGTACAAACCTTTAAATATCAAATCTATTTTTTAAAGAAATTTACTTTGAAAGTATACTATAGATTAGTGATAATAAATGTGTTTGTAATGATAATGTAGAAAACACTAAGCAGCACAACAGTTGCTAATCATAAGACATCTTTTTTTGAACATCAAATCAGAATATTATGATTTCTGAAAGATCATGTCATAATAAATGAATTGCTGCAGAAAAAAAATCATCTCTGGATTAAAGCACATTTGAGAATGTATTTTATAAAATAGTATTTTAAATTGTAATAATACTAGCCACTCTTCAAAGACATTAAAAATAATCTTAGTGGCAGGTTTTTTCATTTGATATACCTGTGTATACTGGACTATTGCAACTCTCTACTAGCCGGGCTTCCAGCTAATTCTATCAAACCTCTTCAGCTGCTTCAGAACGCAGCAGCATGAGTGGTCTTTGATGAACCCAAAAGAGCACATGTCACTCCGCTACTCACCCGTTTGCACTGGCTGCCATCAAATTCAAAGCTCTGATGTTTGCTTACAAAGCGATCTCTGGCTTTGCTCCTTCGTATCTGCTCTCACTTCTGCAGATATATGTGCCCTCCAGAAACTTGCATTCTGTGAATGAACGTTGCCTCGTTGTTCCATCCCTAAGAGGGAAGAAATCACTTTCCTGAACTCTCACATTCAATCTGCCCAGTTGGTGGAATGAACTCCCTAACTGCATCAGAACGGCAGAGTCACTTGCTGTCTTCAAGAAACGACTAAAAACTCAACTGTTTAGTCTCCACTTTCCTTCCTAATCTTAACTGCCTCTCTGACTATACCACTAACTGTACTCTCTCTCACAAAAAAAAAAAAAAAATTTACTAATTTACTAAAATTTACTTAGCTTCTTAGACTTTACACACCTGAAACTTGCCTACAGCACTTGTTCACTGCTGTTCTTATAGTTGTGTAAATTGCTTCCTTGTCCTCATTTGTAAGTCGCTTTGGATAAAAGCGTCTGCTAAATGACTAAATGTAAATGTAAATGTATACAGGCCCGTGGCCAGGGGAAGTTCGGGTGGTTCGAAAGACCCACCCCTTACCGACAAAGGTCCAGAATTTGTCCCATACATGAACTTATTTGTCCTATTTTGACTACTATCCCATCATAAATAGTGAAAAAAAAAAAACATTGAAAAAGGTTTTAAGACCAAGTGGAATCCTTTTGGCTGTCGCTTCAGTGTGACTTCACTTAATCAGTTTTGGCCGGTGCACACAACTCAACATCCATCTGTGCAAG
This sequence comes from Danio aesculapii, assembly GCF_903798145.1. Lineage (NCBI taxonomy): Eukaryota > Metazoa > Chordata > Actinopteri > Cypriniformes > Danionidae > Danio > Danio aesculapii. Next base: position 44,477,950 of record NC_079440.1, on the reverse strand, counting down.
AAAACATACAATATGATGAAGTAAAATAATCTTTTACTACTGTATTGTATTTAAATAGAGAAAACATTTTACAAGTAACCTTTATTCTAAATCTTGGAACAAAAAAAAATTATCAATGAAAAGCTGTGAAGTACCAAAAACGACTGATATTAAAATTTATTTGAATACTATTTTGGCTATTGTTGTTATCCATGAATTTTAAAATGTAGGGTTAGTTTTTTCGGTTATGATGACCATCCAACAATCTATTTCAACTTAAACAGTGCTTAAAATGTCACTAAAATGCAGCATTTAAATCTTATAATTAAATAGTAGCCTAAATGAGGCGTTTAATCGCAAAAAAGGTCCACTTTTTGAGAAAAATAGAACCACCCCTTTCACCAGGCTGGCTATGGGCCTGGTATATATATATATATATATATATATATATATATATATATATATATATATATTGGTAACACTTTAAAATAATCAGGTTAATATTAGTTAATTTATTTATTAACATGAACAAACAATTAATAATGCATTTATTATGGTATTAATTTATCTTTGCCAATGTTAGTTAAAGCTATTTAAGTTAAATAACATTAGTTCATGTTAACTCAGGGTGCATTAACTAATGTAATAAGCACAACCTTGGGTTTTAATAATGCATTAGTAAATGTTGAACTATGATTAATTAATACTTAACAAGATTATTCTTTGTTAGTTATTGTTATGAATTAACTAATGGACCAGTATTTCAAAGTGTTAGCAGTATATTTTTAGGACACACACTGACAGACATTTTCCCCCAGATTACATAAGATGTGTTAAATGTCTTCCTGCTTTAAACCTCTCTCCACTCCATCTCGTGAACTGAAAGGCAGCCAGTTCCTCGATTCAGAATTTTGCACAACCCTGGTAGACCATTTTCCTTGCATTTTATTCATGACATGCTCCTTTTTTATAACACTTGGGATTTGGGTTACGGTAAGAGGGAATAAAAAAAATCCATTATCTAGCGCGTGTTCCCGAAATGCTCTTGAACGCTTTCTCATGTCACACTTATGAGCTGATAACCATGCATCCGTCCATGAATTTTTAAGCTGTAATTTTTTTTACTCAGGCAAGTGTATGGCTGGGAAATGAGAGCGGGCTTGTAAAGGTGAGACTTGCTTGACAGCGGTGTGAACTCTCTGGTAGCTGCGTGGAGTCGACTGAAGCAGGCAGGAGGTTGCTTTAGGCTTTTAGAGCTTCTCCACTCTCCTTTATTGGCATTTTCTCCCGTGGAGCGATAAGAATGGTGGGCTTTGACAGAGCAGACGCAAAGCTAAAGAAGCTTTTAGGGCTTGAGCGTGAGAAAGCGAGCAAGAGAAAGAGAGAGAGTCTGATAAACGAGATGTAATTTTGGTTGAGGTTGGTATTTGGGGCCTTTCTCATAAAAAGTGCATGTCCTTGCCTGGCAGCTATTTATGAAGGTGCTGTTGTAAAGTGTCTGGTCCAAAGCACAGCCCCAAACCCCCTAAATCTGAAACATATATCATCCGCTTGACAGTACATCAAAGCTGAAGCCATGTAGACTGGTTTACAATGCTGTTCCAGAGATAGCGTACACACACAGACTATACGCATGATCTGTTTCGGGTGTAACTGAGACAAGTGATGACAGAAATATTCAGTGATTCCTGTTAATTAAAGGCCTTAAAATCCTGAAATAAACATGCATTTAGTTCATTAATGTTAATATTGTGAAAAGCGAGACTAATGACTGAAGACTTTCATGCTCTGCTTATCCGATGCTCCTGAATTTCCATGTCTTGCTGTGAAAAAAAGGCATCTTTAAGTGGTAGCCGATTCATAAGTCATGCTTTTGCTTGAACTTGCCCGGACTGTCTTTTGTATCCTTCGTCAATTTTTGGACTGAATTATTGATTGCTTGCATGCAGTGTTCTCTGTACTCATTTTAACACAGATGTTTTTTTTTTTTTATTAATTACTAGCCATAGTAATTTTTATGACATTTTTAATGATAAGATTTATGATATCGTTCATGACATCTAGAATAGTTTTCTTGTATGAATATATACAGAGGATTTTAATCAGAAACTTTGTATTTGCTTTTTAACATTTTTTATCCTTGAATATTGGTAATTTTCTTTAAAAATAGACTGGTTCCAGCTGATAGAAAGGCAACAGTAACCCCAATAACCACTTGTTACAACCGAGGTATGCAGAAGAGCTTCTCTGAATGCACAATACGTCCAACCATGAGGCAGATGGGCTACAGTAGCAGAAGACCACACCTGCTGCCACTCCTGTCAACTAAGAACAGGAAACTGAGGCTATAATTCGCTCAGGCTCACCAAAATTGGACAATAGAAGATTAGAAAAACGTTGCCTGGTCTGATGAGTCTCGATTTCTGCTGCAACATTCAGATGGTAGAGTCAGAATTTGGTGTCAAGAATATGAAAGCATGGATCCATCTTACCTTGCATCAATGGTTCAAGCTGGTGGTGGTGAAATGGTGTGGGGGATATTTTCTTGGCACACTTTGAGCCCACTAGTACCAACTGAGCATGGTGTCAATGCCACAGCATACCTGAGTATTGTTGCTGACCATGTCCATCCCTTTATGACCACAGTGATCTTATGGCTACTTCCAGCTGGATAACGCGCAATGTTATAAAGCATGAATCATCTCAGACTGCTTTCTTGAACATGACAATGAGTTCACTTTACTCAAATGGCCTCCGTAGTCACCAGCTCTCAATCCAATAGAGCACATTTGAGATGTGGTGGATCTGGTGATTTGCCTCATGGATGTGCAGCTAACAAATCTGCAGCAACTGTGTGATGCTATCATGTCAATATGGACCAAAATCTCTGAGGAATTTTCCAGTACCTTGTTGAATCTATGCCATAAAGGATTAAGGCTGTTGTGAAGGCGAACGAGGGTCCAACCGGATATTAGTAAAGTGTACTTAATAAAGTGGTCAGTGAGTGGATACTATATACAGTTGAAGTAAAAATTATTAGCACTCCTGAGTGTTTTTTTCTATTTCAAACATTTCCCAATTGATGTTTAAAAGAGCAAGGATTTTTTTTCCACAGTACTATAATATTTTTTCTTCTGGAGAAAGTATTTGTAGTTTTTTGTTTTATTTTGGCTAGAGTAAAAGCAGATTTATATAAAAAACAAAACATTTTAAGTTCAATATTATTGTCCCCCTTAAGCAATACATGGCAATGATTGTTGTGAAGCACTTTGCACACTATTTCTGTGGGGAAAAGGAAATGTTCCTTCCATAAGTGTTTAAGCTGGATCCATTTAACTTAAGTAATTTTATCTTACATTATATTAAACATTTTGTATAGCTTATAATAACCTAAAATAACAACCTCTTTTACCCTCTTTCAGTTATGGTAGCAGTTTCTGAACATTCTTTTATAACAGTTGCAAAGTTCAAATAAAGTGTCTACTCAAAAAATAAGCAGTTTTTGGATGCATAATCTGGCACTTTTGACCATTTGGACCATTGTGCAGCTTCTTAGCAATCCAGAAAACCCTAGAAACCATGTAACAACTCCCCCAGCACAGCTCCCACCCTAGCAGCAGCCCAGAGTAGTTTTCTGAATCTCTTTATGTGTTGGCCTCAAAGCTGTGATAGCATTTCCCTCACAGCAGCTGAGAGAAAAGTCTGGTGTTTGAATGCTTAATGAATTTTCTGGACTGCTGGTTAGATAAAAAACCTCTGCTGATATATTCAGCTGACCTCCACCCCTTCCTGTGCTCTAGCTACACTTTTTTTTTTATAAGGTATTGGTGCTGTTATACAGAAGTCTTCACCTATATTAAACTCCCACCAGTGCCTTTGCATGCTTGCTTGTGTCCGTGTGCTGCGAGTGTGATTCACCACACTTGAATGACTCACAGGGAAGCAGGTGTAGAAACTTCGTAATTGATATCTTATCTTATTTCATATCCGGCTCTAAAGTGTTTGCTTATAATCAATGCAACTGCACTCGCAATCCCACAGATCATTTGTTATACCTTGCTATAGAGGCCTAGTAGCAAACACACTTGAAAAAAGCTATAAGTAAACACACATATATACAGTATATAAATGAATAATAATTGTGTGTCTCTTTACATGCAAATGAGCGTCTGTTCCCCCTTCCAGAAGAAGGTAGATTATCTATCAATCAAAACAGAGCTTTACACGGCTGCATGGGTTAATAGAAGCTAAGAAATGTTATGATGCGTTTGTGTCAAGGAGAAAAATCTCCATTTAAAGGGGTCATGAACTGAGAAATCTAAATTTCTTTGATTTATTTTGTCATATAATAAGTAATACTATTATTCAAAAGTTTCAGAAGTCAAAACTTTCTTGTTAGTCTAAAAGTTAGGTTGAGTTGACTTTATTGGTACCTGTAGGTAGATTATTTTTGCCGCAAACTTTGGCATTTAATACAAACAATTAAATCACATACAGTTGAAGTCAGAATTATTAGCCCCCCTGAAATATTAGCACCCCTGTTTATCTTTTCCCCAATTTCTGTTTAGCAGAGAGAAGATTTCTTCAGCACATTTCTAAACATAATAGTTTTAATAACTCATCTCTAATCACTGATTTATTTTATCTTTGCCATGATGACAGTAAATAATATTTTACCAGATAATTTTCAAGACACTTCTATACAGCTTAAAGTAACATTTAAAGGCTTAACTAGGGTAATTAGGTTAACTAGTCAGATTAGGGTAATTAGGCAAATTATTGTATAACAATGGTTTGTTCTGTAGACTATCGAAAAAATATATAGCTTCAAGGGGCTAATAATTTTGACCTTAAAATGGTTTTAAAAAAAATAAAAACTGCTTTTATTCTAGCTGAAATAAAACAAATAAGACTTTCTCCAGAAGAAAAAAATATTATTAGACATACTGTGAAAATTTCCTTGCTCTGTTAAGCTTAATTTGGGAAATATTTTAAAAAGTTAAAAATTTAAAGGAGGGCTAATAATTCTGACTTCAAGTGTACATACCCACATATACACATACAAAAGTACCTTATAAAACATTACAATTTATTCAGAGCGACAGTAGATGATATCGGACAAAACTATTCCTGTAACGTTTTGTCCTACAAAAAAGCATCTGAAACCTTCGACCCGAAGGGAGTAGGATAAACTCCTCAGACAGAGGATGAGAGCTACAGCTACTATTGTTTTTGGCAATCCATAAAAGCTGCCTACTATACAGGGATTCAATACTTAGCTGTGATACACCAATCAGCCTGCTAGACCACCTAATAACCTGGCTCAGTCTATTCCTGTTTTTAAGGGACAGACTTCCAAACCATGCAACCAGAGTGAAAAAAAAGTTATATTGAGGTCAATCTCCCAAAAAGACATGCTGTGGAATGTGCCACTTCATTATATACTGTAGTGTGGTTAAGTCTCTTCTATGTTCTGGTTTTCAATGGCATTACTGTAAAAACCCATCTTTGGTTCTTCCTGGTACCTTTATTTCTAGCACTGGAACTGCCAAATGTCCATAACTACTAGAATGATAATCATTCCATAAAACTGTACCAAATATGTTTTTATCATGTCATATTTAAGAATTAACCATTGAATGTCTTTTATCGGCTTTTATTAAGTCATTACCCTAGAAATACAGTCTTATTTGTAATATAGGCTATAACTGTGTATGAGTTACTTAAACTCTCCCTGAGGTGCATATCACTTTCTCTGGCGAACGGGAGAGCAAAGTTTTTTTCACAGCAATGGAAAGGTTGCTTTTGAAAGTTTGAAAGGCATGTCTGAACTAAAGTTACTGTATTTTTGCTATCAGGAAGTTATGGTTTTGTTAGCTGAATGTTGCTAGGCAACAGAGGCATGCATATTCAAGGGAAAGGGGGAAAAGCAGCGAACTCTAAAATGCTTGTGGTCAATTTGACCGTTATGGTCATTCAAGGTAAAAAAAAATACTTTTGTGTTTTGTCATTTTAATAAAATAACAATGGTAGAATGAAATATGCACAAGTTTAAGAAAAAATATAAGGGTTTTATTTTAACAAACTTATTGAATTCTCTGTAGTTCTAGCTCTTGCGAATAAGGTTTTAAGGTTTCTTACACAAATTCATCCTTTCACTTTAAATAGACTCTATTAATCACCTGGAATGGTGTGGTGCATGAGAGAATGCACTATTTTGTCTGGAATAGAATGCCATTCACTGCCATAGTACAGCTTAGAAGAGCCAGGATATTATTATTTACTTTATAACTCTGATTGAATTATTCTGGGAAAAAAGTAAGGATTGTTTGAGGGTAAGTGAGGCCCAATCCCAATTGTATTTTTGTACCCTACTACCCCTTCAAATTTTACCCCTAAGAAATGAGACAGCACTACAACACCTGCACATTATCGTATGTCATCACGATCTCTTCATATGAGATCAAAGATGGTGACTGCTCTAGTTATTCCAGTTACTTTATTTTTTTTGGTATTTATCTTCAGGAAATCATTGAAGGCAACGATATCATGCTATCATAACGGTATAATGTAGCAATAAGATTGTAACTGTACTGTGCATTTACATAGAGGGCATATTCATCTAAACACACTAAAACAAGATCAACATTAACATTATACCAGACACTGTAAAAAGCTCATTCCATGTGAAAGTATGTTGTGGGACTACTCTACAACAGTTATTATTATGGACAATAAATAGCAAAATTTTGCTGGGTTTTTATAATTGTTTTTTAAAGCATGAAACACAACCTTGCTTGTTATGGAGGCTAAAACATTTGCTTGTTTGTTGTCAAAATTCATAATAATGACAAAAAATATATACAAATTTAATCTCCTGAATTCTTTGTACAGCCATGCTGCCGTTGTAGTTGGTGTATTCTAGGAAATTTTCTTACCCCTTGGTTTCGAGTGTGGTCCTGAAAAATCTCCAGTTCAAGGGCTATCTTGCCCTTCCCCTTAGCCCTACACCTTCACACTAAAGAGAATTGGGACACCCCTACCCCTTCGCGTGAACACACAAAATGAGGGTGTAAAGGGAAGGGCTAGGGGGTAGAATTGGGATTGGGCCTAAATCATGGGGAAATTCTCATTTTTGGGTGAACTATCTCTTCAATTTTGGATATGTCCTGTCCAATCTCACAAGGAAACATAACTATTTTTCATATTGTCAGAAAAGTGGCTAATTTGTATGAATTCAAATGATTTCACTTGTATGAAAACATGATTTATAAAAAGAGGTGTGCTTCACACCTATAAACCTGACCATCATAGGCGGATGTATAAACGAGAGTCTATAAGTTCAAAAGAATTAGCCACTAAATCAAAAAGTTATGAATTTCGGTGGGATTGTGTTGGTTATGTCTGTGAATGTAGAGTTCAGGAAAAAGTGCATCTGTATGTTAGATCTGTCAGCAGATATTAAATGAATATTAGACCACCCAGGCTTTGTCTCTTTTGGACGATGGAAACAGTGCTTACTGAGAATAGAGAAGAACTCTTTGCTCTTTATAACTTTATTATGCTCAAACAGGAGCATTACTTGTTAAAAGAAAGTTAAAGGTATAAAATTGGACTTTTAACAACAATTTTCAATGCTCTCGCAAAGCACTGAATGATAATCCTATTGAAGTGGAATTCTATATTTAAATGCTCAGCATTAATTCTTGATTGCCTCCATTCTGTAATCACACAGAGGAACATTTAGCCTCAGGAATAGCAAGTGATTAATTCATACTGGCAACTACAGCTCTATTCAGCCCATTGGAGTTCTTTGTGTGACCGAAAATTAAGCGGAATCCTGAACTAATGCTAACAGAGAGACAACAAATATATCAGCAAAGCAATTCGGCAAGCAGCGAAATCTCTGAAATACAGATGTCTAATGTAGAGCTTTCTTTTAATAACCAACAATAAAGAAAAAAATGCGTCAGGTAATTGAGCATTTCGTAAGTATTGGCACAGAAAGATGAAAGTCAACTGACTGTGTGCACCGTTCTTAGTGACAGTTAGATAGAAGGGCTCTCTCTGGCTGTTTGAAACATACCATTACCTCTGTCTGCATGACTGACACTGTTTATTGGTGCCGTAATGAGCAGCAGTTTATCTCTCGAAATGCTTCATCAACACTCGACATCTGTCTGCTTTAATAACTGCACCCAATTGTAGTCTGTGTACGCATTTTGGAAGACACTATAAAAGGGTTCAGTGAAGATAACTTAATTATACTTTTAAGTGTATATTTACACCATTCATTTTTTTTCTGTTTTATTCTTCCATTTGAGTGAAGTTTGTTTAAAGGAAAACAAATACACACTGTTAAATATTTTGTAATCATTCATTCATTTTCTTTTCGGCTTTCGGCTTTTCCCTTTATTAATCTGGGGTCGCAACAGTGGAATAAACGGCCAACTTATCCAGCACGTTTTACGCAGTGGATGCCCTTCCAGCTGCAACCCAACACTGGGAAACACCCACACACTCTCATTCACACACATACACTATGAACAATTTTAGCTTTCCCAATTCACCTATACTGTATGTCTTTGGACTTGTGGGGGAAACCGGAACACCCGGAAGGAAACCCACGCGAATGCAGGGAGAACATGCAAACTCCACACAGAAATGCCAACTGATCCACCCAAAGCTCAAACCAGCGACCTTCTTTCTGTGAGGCGACAGCACTACCTACTGCGCCACTGTGTCACCCCTATTTTGTGGTCAGTATTTTTTTATTATTTTAAATCAGCTGGAAGAGCAAAATGGTGTTTTCCAAGTGATCTCATAGACATGCATTTTTTCACAGTGTGAATAAGAAACTGATAAATCATTGCTAATATTCTGCACTTTGAAGAATATTTTGTACAATGAAAAAGGGATGTTAAAAGATCTTCATGGATCCATTGATGGCAATAAATAACTTTATTATTTTATTTATGTTCACATAATGTATTATGGAGGCTGGTTTCCACCACATAATTAAGATAGTTGGATGGATAGATAGATAGATAGATAGATAGATAGATAGATAGATAGATAGATAGATAGATAGATAGATAGATAGATAGATAGATGGATGGATGGATGGATGGATGGATGGATGGATGGATGGATGGATGGATGGATGGATGGATACGATAGATAGATGTTACGATAGATAGATAGATAGATAGATAGATATATAGATAGATAGATAGATAGATAGATAGATAGATAGATAGATAGATAGATAGATAGATAGATAGATAGATAGATAGATAGATGGATGGATGGATGGATGGATGGATGGATGGATACGATAGATAGATGTTACGATAGATAGATAGATAGATAGATAGATAGATAGATAGATAGATAGATAGATAGATAGATAGATAGATAGATGGATGGATGGATGGATGGATGGATGGATGGATGGATGGATGGATGGATGGATGGATGGATGGATGGATGGATGGATACGATAGATAGATGTTACGATAGATAGATAGATAGATAGATAGATAGATATATAGATAGATAGATAGATAGATAGATAGATAGATAGATAGATAGATAGATAGATAGATAGATGGATGGATGGATGGATGGATGGATGGATGGATGGATGGATGGATGGATGGATGGATGGATGGATACGATAGATAGATGTTACGATAGATAGATAGATAGATAGATAGATAGATAGATAGATAGATAGATAGATAGATAGATAGATAGATAGATAGATAGATAGATAGATAGATAGATAGATAGATAGATAGATAGATAGATAGATAGATAGATAGATGGATGGATGGATGGATGGATGGATGGATGGATGGATACGATAGATAGATGTTACGATAGATAGATAGATAGATAGATAGATAGATAGATAGATAGATAGATAGATAGATAGATAGATAGATAGATAGATAGATAGATAGATGGATGGATGGATGGATGGATGGATGGATGGATGGATGGATGGATGGATGGATGGATGGATGGATGGATACGATAGATAGATGTTACGATAGATAGATAGATAGATAGATAGATAGATAGATATATAGATAGATAGATAGATAGATAGATAGATAGATAGATAGATAGATAGATAGATAGATAGATAGATAGATAGATAGATAGATAGATAGATAGATAGATAGATAGATAGGGATGTTAAAAGATCTTCATGGATCCATTGATGGCAATAAATACTTTATTATTTTATTTATGTTCACATAATGTATTATGGAGGCTGGTTTCCACCACATAATTAAGATAGTTGGATGGATAGATAGATAGATAGATAGATAGATAGATAGATAGATAGATAGATAGATAGATAGATAGATAGATAGATAGATAGATAGATAGATAGATAGATGGATGGATGGATGGATGGATGGATGGATGGATGGATGGATGGATACGATAGATAGATGTTACGATAGATACGATAGATAGATAGATAGATAGATAGATAGATAGATAGATAGATAGATAGATAGATAGATAGATAGATAGATAGATGGATAGATGGATAGATAGATAGTTTCAGATCTTAACGAACGGGTTGGCTTGTAGCGAGAAAGAAAGTTGGTTAGATAAACAGGAGCTAGATTATTTAAAGCTTTATAGGTAAGAAGCAATATTTTATAATCAATATGGAACTTAATAGGCAGCCAGTGTAAGGAAAATAAAATTGGGGTGATATGGTCATATTTTATAGACCTGGTATAGGAACTGCACTAACTGAAGTTTATTAATAAAGGATGCTGGGCAACTAGCGAACAGAGCATTACAGTAATCCAGCCTAGAAGTCATAAAACCATGAACTAGCTTTTCTGCATCTGAGATGGATAGTATGCTTCATAACTTAGTAATATTTCGCAGATGAAAGAAGGCGGTTTTTGTGACATGGGAAATATGCTTTTCAAAAGTTAAGTTGCTGTGTAATATACATCCCGATCTTTTACAGTAGAGCTAAGATGAACATTGTCTTCCTCTAATTGCAGGTCGAATTGTGAGATCAGCTGTGTACAATGTAACGTGCAGCTCTGTGAACTTCAAATACTTTGAACTATTTAGCTTGTTCGATACACCAAAACTGCTGTAACTGTCCACAATCAGACATTTATTATAATGATCTGTAATTCATGAACTCCGGGAGTGTCAAGATTGTGATAGAGAACCAGAATGGTGGCCATAGTGACTTTGATGCCACCTTAAGGGCAGATGAAAGTAAAGGGCCGTGTTGGAGAAAGAGCTCCTTCTCTGTCAGGCCGGGGTGAAGGATCAGCGTTAGATTAGAAGCTCCTCTCCTCCCGAACCGGGTCACACTTCCACCTGACCAAACACATCCACAGCTGTTGCCTGGCAACCTGAACTCTTCAAAATCCCCAATGTGGAGCTTTCACCTCCTCTGATGAGGAGGCAAACAAAGAGCTGTCACTGTGGCATTATTCTTCATCATTCATGGCATCATCCATATACTTCATCATTCATATCATCCTCCGTGTCAGGGATATTCAAATAGGCGTCATACGTCATCACTGATGTCTGCAGTATAATTCGACTTCACATTTTTCATGTTAAAAAATTTTATTTAGAATTTCTATGAACACATTTTTTTTATTTATTTTGTAATTTTTTGGCTTTATTGTGATAAGAAAGTAGTAAAAAGTTGCTAATTAAATTTATGGGTAAAACTGGAATATCACATAAAATACTTGTAAAGCACCAAAGAGAACAAAATGGTAAATTACTGATAAACTGGTGCCAAATATCAAAAAATGCTGGGCCTTTTTAATTAAAATAAATAATAAATGATATATGACTCAAAAGATGGTGTGGTGTGGTGGCTTTTGGAAGTGCTAGAATGCTCTTTGGTAGTGCAGCCACTTAAGACAGTTCTCTAAACCACTTTGAAGACAGACTGTCTGACTGTTGATGAGGTCTGGTTTACAGAACTGTCTCGAGAGGCTCCAAAGCCACCACATGTTCTAAGGGATTTTAGAATGATCGAAACATTTCAGACGTGGCATGTCTGCTCCCAGCTGACAATTTTATTTATAAAACTATTCATTAAAACACTGTTATACACTGCTTCTTTTTATTGGGTTAAAGTAAAAACAAGACTGTTGGAATAAAAAAGAAATCGACTATTTCTCTTACTTTTTTACTACTCAGGAGCCATGTGCACCCAAAATCTGCTTCTCTCTTTTAAGCCAAAGTATTTAGATATGTATAAAATATGTAAAATATTGACATCATGAAATTAATAAAATATTAATTAAGCAAATAAGAAATAATTGACAGAAAAAATTATAAAAATAAAACAATATTTCAAAAAAATTATAACAATTACAAGATTAAAATGTGTAGATTATTTAAATAAGGCAAATGTGTTGATTAACCATTACTAATGGTGTACATACATTTTTCAGCCAGTTTAGATCAGTCATTTCGTCCTCTCAGAGTATATGTAAAGTTTAGATAAAGAGTCGTTTAGATTAAAGAATGAATTCTTTTATGTTTCTCTCTCTCTCCTGTGACTATGCGCACGCTGTCAACTGCGAAGCCAAGAGAAAGTAGAATTAAATAAAAAGGTAATGCAAAAACACATAATGACAGTTTTAGAAAGTGAAACCAAAAGCCAAATCCCAGACATTTTAGGAGATTTAGAAACCCTGGCCGGGCAAATTTTTTAAGTCCCAAAAAGGTGCATCTCTGTGGGAGCACGGGAGATTACCTGTGGGAGTGTTGACAGTTCATGCACACACTGAACGAACATGTAAGCGAGAGAAGATGTTCCACTACTTAACCGATCGTAGATGTTTAATTATATTGGGCGGTTACAAAAAAAGTATGATAATAACAATATAAAGTATGACCTAATAATGGTAATAAATAAAATGTGTCACCAAATATTCTTGGGCGGCTGTTAATATACCTGGGTGCCCGCCTAAGTAAAGTTTATGTGTGGGAATCATTGAGACTAGTCATCAAATAGACCACTTAGACAGAGTTTATATGTGTAGTCATTCATTTCTGTTAATTTGATGACTAGTCTAGTTTTGGCCTATTCTTAGACATCTATAAGATTTTCACTGACGGCCCAAATTTAGCCTTATTTTAGCCAAGACAACTATGTTTAGACATCTATTAGACATCTATTAGACATCTTTAAAAAACAAAAATGCTTGCTGGGCTGGTTTGTCAGTTAATGCCATCTCAATGTGGCATTTTTGTCATCACATGATCTGTTAAAATAAAATCACATTAACGTTTTATTTATATGCATGCTGGAATTTATTTGGTAAATGTGTTTCTATCAGTTTATGCACTGTTTTTTCATCCTACTCAGTGTGTTTTTTATGCACACTTTCAAAATCTATGCACATTTTGGCATGTCCAATAATCATTTTTTCATGCGATAGGTAAAGATTCTGTATCGTGTTTGGCAAAATGAAATATTTGAACTTTTTATGCATTTTTTTGCAGTTTATTTCTGAGGGATTCACATTCAGTAAGACAGACACATTGATTATTATCATACTATCTGTGTGAATCCATACAATTTGTGTCACACTCAATCAATTTAGAAGCATAGTAACACTCATAGAACAACAGAAATTAAAGCATGTGCCAGAATTAAATAGTATTCACTCTATCACTCCGTTTATCCAAAAATGATCAAAACAACTTTTCAGATGTGGCTGGTCAGCTGGGTTTTCCATTAACCTATTAATCACTTTGGGGTATTTACACCTACCTAACTTTAAATACTAACAGTTCTTGACCCTAGTGATCTCTAAACATAAATTTGGTATCATTGGAAAGAAGACACTTTGATATTTTAATATGGTCCATCTAGAAAGTTTCATGCAAAAAAATATGGACATTTTTGATAATTCATGATTCATTCATTCATGATCTGTTAAAACAAAACCACATGACTTTTCCATGCTTGCAATTCATTTGGTAAATGTGTTTTATATTTTTTTTCCTACTTAGTTTTCATGCACACCTTGGCATTTCCATTAATATTTTTTATGCGATATTACAAAATGTGCATAGTAGAAATGTACTGGGGTGTGTTTCTGAAAACCATTGTTAGCCAACTAAGGTCGCAAGTTCCGTCGATACAAACATAGTTTGTTGATTTGGCGTTTCCCAAATACATCATTCCAACGAACATTCACAAATTGCGTCGCAAACTTTTATGCTTGCAACTACACCTCTGGAGCTGTTGTTAGAAGCATAGTTCCTGGCTGTGTTCTATTACCACTATGCCCTATTCGTTTTGAACATTCTAACATTTAAATCTGGATTTATTTTAAAAAAAGCATTAAAGTCATCTCTCTTAGGTGTAATTTGCTTTCAAAGTATTTGTCCAGTTCAGTTGTAGCGATCTTCATGTTTACAATTGCGTACCCTTCGCAGTGCACTTTGAAAACATTGATGTTATTTTGAACACAGGCGTGGCTCAAGACGAAAGCTATAGGTGACCTATGATTTAAAAGCAGAATTTACGTTACGAATCCAAAGCTTGTGAAAACAAAAAACATAGCATACGTTAATGCTTTTAATTTATAGTAGGTTATTTATTAAGTATCTGTACTGTATATGACATGGGCCTGTTGGTTGCATGTGGTCTGCAGTGGTTTGCATGTGTCAAATTGTAAAAGTAGACTTTTCAAAAAATAAAAAAATTAATAAACAATATCCTACTTAATAATAATCATCATCATCATCATCATTAACGTTATTAATATTATTATTAAAGTAGAATTTTTTTCATTTCCTAATAAATAAGAAATATTACATTTCATTTCTTAATAAATAGCCTCATTATTTATTTACTTATTTATATGATGTATATAGGATATTAGAAAACGTGTTAGTGTTTGTAAGTGATTTTATGTTTTAGAGTCGAATATGGCATATTCTAAATAATATTTGTAAAGGAAACAAGCCCTAAACAAGTGGCATTTACGTATATTTCAATGAATATGGAAAACGAGTGCATGTTTTAACCAAAACTAATATTGGATTATTTTTAAATGTGTGTGCGTATAAAACAATATAATTTGCACAAAGAAATTATTGGGGTTCTTCCCTAAAGAAGTTGTTACCACCCTGTTTAGAGCATCATTATGGGCGTTTTACGTTATAACTAATTTGGTTCAAACGATGGATCTTTGACAGAGAAACTAAGCGTTTGGGAAAACACTCGTTACTACTGTATCGTTCTTTTCCCAAACGATGCATCGTACTATGATAGTTAAGTCGCGAGTTATGTCGTTAATTGGGAAACGCACCCCTGATCATCAGCATCACTGAACTTATCATAGTCCTCAAATTCAAATTCCTCACACATCTTTCTGCACGTGTAAAATGTTTTTTCTCAGCATGTTTATTAACTGAATAAGTTTGGATTTGGGTGTGTTGTGTATTATCATGGGAAAGTAGGATGAGATTATCTCTAGGGAAAACAAATGTTTTTTTTCTTCATGTCGACAGGGCATTTTTAGTTACTATTTACAGTACACAAACAACAAAATAGTTGTACCTATTTACAGTTACAAACAAAATAGTAATCTTAGCAAATAGTAGTAATCTTAAAAGTCATGACATTTTGATAGAGCTACTTAAAAATGTTTGAACATATTTTATGGTCAAATTTACTTTTTATTCATTAATTTATTAATTTTTTTCAGCTTAGTCCCTTTATTAATCTGGGGTCGCCACAGCGGAATGAACCGCCAACTAATCCAACATATGTTTTATGCAGCGGATGCCTTTCCAGCTGCAACCCATCACTGGGAAACACCCATACACTCTCACACACACCAAACACACACACACACATACACACACACACACACAAACACACACACACTCACACACACACACACACACAAACACACACACACACACACACACACACACACACACGCGCACACAATTTAGCTTACCCAATTCACCTACTGCTTGTCTTTGGACTGTGGGGAAAACTGTAGCACCCAGAGGAAACCCACATGAACACGGGGAGAACATGCAAACTCCACACAGAAATGCCAACTGACCCAGCCGAGGCTCGAACCAGCGACCTTCTTGCTGTGAGGCGACAGTGCTAACCACTGAGCCACCGTTTATTTTATTTATTTATCTTTTATTTGTTATATTTTATTTTAAGTTTGGAATTTGAACTTGTGCTGGTTTTCACAATAAAACAAAAACGGTCTTGTTTGATGTGAAGAACTGTTAAAAGTATATAAGTGTCACTCCTGTCTCTCAGAACCCATATAACTTTTCAAATATGAAAGGTACTTTGAATAAAAAAAAAAAACATTTTAAGTGGCTTTCTTGCTGTTGAGGCAAACAAAGAGCTGTCACTGTCTGCAGCATCATCAGAAATATGATTTTTGTCATCACCATCATTGCATTCATCATAATCCTCATCCTGCATTCCTCACACGTCCCTCTGCGTGTGTAAAAGTGTCATTTTCAGAATGTTTATTTTTTTGATCTTGAGTGCAGCTCTGGGTTGTGTTTGAATGTGCGTGCCCTTGTGTAGTTAGTGGGGATGTGTTATCATGCTAAAGTAGGATGAGACGATCTCTAGAGACAAACAGATGGCTTTTTCATGTTGAAAAAGTCATGACATCTTTATGAAAGCGGACGATTTGACCACTCAAATTTAGGGGAAGCATGGTAGATTTTTATGAAGTGAGATTTAAATGCAGCTTTATAGCTTTAACGATTTATTTCAATTCTGTTCAAAATTCTGTGACTTTTTGCTCAAATCTTGCTTACCCCATCTTTGTGCAAACCAGTGTTTCCAACCCTGTTCCTGAAGCCACACCAACAGTATACATTTTCAACCTCTTCCTAATCAAACACATCTGAATCAACTCATCAAAACATTAGAAGAGACCTGAAATGAATGGGTCAGATAAGGGAGACATCCAAATTATGTAGTGTTGGTGTGCCTCCAGGAACAGGGTTGGTAAACACTGCTGTAAACCATTAAACATGCTGTATGTGGCATTGAAAATGGTATTGCAATCCAAATTCAAAATATTTTAAGATTTTTTTTCACCCGACTCCTCTTCCACTGATTTGATACACGCTCAGGTTACCATATTGATGACAACTACAGAAAAGAATGCGCCTGATGACTGAGTGTTAAGCTACAGTCACACTGTACTTTTTCATGCCATAGACTTCCATTCATACACATGACAGGAAACACAAGCTCATGTGTCAAGTTTCGCTGGTCGCTGCATCAAGCTTGGTGAATTCTGACTTGCAAAATTACATCGCATGATTTCGTGAGACCAATGGAAGATGGAAGAAAACATGACCTCTCTGTACAGAAATTATAAATATGGAGTAATCGCTCGCTTTTTCAACATCTAATCATCTTGTTTAACCCCGCCCCTTTTCGCAATGCCATACCACAGAATTTTGCATGCTCAAACTCTAGCGTGATTGTGGCTTTACACTGTAAACTGGTCAACTAATGTTTATGTTAGCGTTATTTCAATTGCTTGCAAATTTGAAACCACTTTAAGTTTTTTTATAACCCTTTTAATTTGTAACTATTAATGGAATCTGATCATAACAATAATCTGATATTGAATATGCTGTGTTCACCAAGGCAACCCAGGGTGCTGAAATACAATTTGTGTAAATTTGTCAGCGGGCGGAGTTACACAGAACAAAACGAGACAATCTAATTTTTCAAAGAATAACTGACTTTACTATTGTTTTATAGATCTACAATCCTGTTAAAGGTCCAGTGAATTTAAAATAATGTTTTTTTAGATGTTAGTATCAGTATGGTAGTCTTTAAGGATATTTATAAGTTAGTGTGGTACAAAGCAATGAAAAATATTGTGTTTGGAAGACATAAACATGTAAAACATGTCACTTCCGCCTAAATGGATCAATGTTTTTTTTTTCATGTCACCTCATACTTCAATTTCTCATAAAATCTTGACCAATCAAATGTTCTCCAGTACCTGACATGCCCCACCCCTTCAAAACACTTCTCATTTGTTTTTCGTTTGATGCGCTTCAGCTCAACCACTCTCACTGGCAGAGCTGTGAGAAAAACAAAATGCTATTGGCTGCCTCTTTAAAAGGGGGGGAGCTACTCTATGTCCCGCCTCTCTTCAACTTTCAATTATGATTACGTCATACATTGAATAAAAAAAAATGCACATTTTAAAGGACTTCATGGGACCTTTAACTTTGCATGTTTTTGCAAACACATAGTATTTTTATGCTTTCGAAGTGTCAAAAACCAACACAACACCTTTCAAACCAAAGTCCTTTATTGCGATTGTAGTTCCATAAAAATGGGAGTAACGTTTCAAATCACCATAAGATTCTTTAAAGGAAAAAAATAAAATATTTTAATCCTCGACACTTGTGCCAGCCCACACTAGTGGATGCTGCTCATTCATTGGCTGTAGGTAATCGCTGATGTTATTTTCAATCAGAACACATTTCACATGGCATAATTTGAATCACTGACAGGTCCAGATATATAGCACGACTCATCGACAATTCTCTCAGATTACGTCTTTGACAGTTTACACTGTGTGATTGTTACTCACGTGAACAAGCACCGATTTGCCTGTGATTTCAGGCATTAGTCTACAATTTCTCAAAACCTTTGGCAAATGGTTCCTTAAATAACTTTTTAATGGAAAATGTTTTTGATGAACCAAAATGCTTCTATTGCTATTTTGAAACCTTTATTTTAAAGAGGATACCACAGTTATGGCCCTGATATCTTTTATTACACTCATTAGATACATTTTAGATAAATAAACTTGAAGGTAAACCTATTTGTAACATTCTCCATTGATTTGTGAAGCCTTTTTATATTTCTGATTCCTCATCTGGCTTCATCTCTGTCCCTGAGCGGAGTGTTTCGCATTTTCTTTTCCACAGTACTCTGTTTATACATATTTCATAGTAACACTTTCTGTGCTAGCGAACAAATTTGCTCAGTAGAGCCAGCGCTGTATAGGCGAATGTGTGAAAGCACAATGTGTGACAATATCTGAGTTAAAAGAGCATCGGTGACCAACAAATGAGTGGGAGAGTAGATGGATGCTACTGTACATCCAATGCTAGTCAGATCAATTCATTCTTGAGGTGTAAACAGCGCAATCCTCGATTTGAATGCAAAATAACCCTAGTTTCTTTCTTTGTTTTTTTTTGTAATGCAACCCTGAGTGTGTTTGTCTCTGCTCTGATGCTTCTGTTTCTTGTATTATGGAGGAAGCCAAAATCGTGGATTTCAGCAGAGACTGTGAGTCACTGGAGCAGGGAAATACAGTAGTGCAATACTCTGTTATCTTCTGCTCAGCTCGAGATCCAGAGTCTTACAAACAGGTTTATGGCTTACCTTACTGGAGCTATACAGTGTAATCGGCCTCTATTCTCCATTTTCCCTTTTTCTTTTTTGTGTCTGGATCATTCCTATTCTATAATGTCAATATGGAGGCAGTGCAGACGGTGTATTGATGGAGTGGCTGACAGCAGGTCTGTGTTAAGCAGCTGTGTGAATGAATAAGACATGAGCGCACTGTCAGACTGCAAACACATCTTTATGGGGCAGTTTTTTTATATGTTCTTGAGGAAATCCAAGATGTAGGGGGATTCCTGTTATGGAGGAAAAACTGCTCATTTTAATATATTATTTTTCTGTTTAACACATATAAATAAATAAATCATTTCTATAAATAAATAAATTCTGTATTAAGTTAATTGTGACATTTATCAAATGTTTAATTGCTTTTATTGGGGTTTTATAAGCTTATGTGAGCTAATGCATTTACTTCCATGAACTAATAATGAACAAAACGTATACAGCATTTATTAATCATAATTCAAAATTTACTAATGCATTATTAAAATCTAAATTCGTGCTTGTTAACATTAGGTAATGTACTGTGAGTTAACATGAACTAACAACGAACAATTTTATTTCAATGAACTAACATTAACAAAGATTATACAATATATTCATTGTTTTTTTTTTCATATTAATGCTAATTAACAATAACACAACCTCATTGTAGTGTTTTATAGTTAATTAAAAAGTATGATGGACAATAGAGTTTAACGTGCTATAATTTAAGAATAACAATGCAAACAAATGAATAGAACGTGCTCCATTTTCTCAAAACACAAACAATTTATGAAAATGCACTGCATTTTCTCAAAATACTTGCAAAAAAATCGGAACACAATGGACATGTTTCAAGGAGACCCTAAAATGTGACGGACACCACTGTGCCGTGACTATTGCTCAGTGACGTTGTAGGTGATCTTTGAAATGTGAGTTTTTGTTTGTTTATTTTAACATCCTGATTCCCTTGTATTTTGTATTTTATTATCCTAAATAACTATAAACTGAATAGCTAGGTCTGTCACATTTTAGGGTCCCCTTGAAGCATTTCCGTTGTGTTCAGAGCTATTTGAAAGTGTTTTGAGAAAATACAGCATGTTTTCGTAAATTGTTTCTGTTGTCAGAAAATGTAGCATGTTTTTGTAAATTGTTTCCATTTTGAGAAAATGTAACGTGTTTTCGTAAATTGTTTCCGTTTTGAGAAAATGTAGCATGTTTTCGTAAATTGTTTCTGTTGTCAGAAAATGTAGCGTGTTTTCGTGAATTGTTTCCGTTTTGAGATAATGTAGCACGTTTTTGTAAATTGTTTCTGTTTTGAGAAAATGTAACGTGTTTTCGTAAATTGTTTCCGTTTTGAGAAAATGTAGCATGTTTTCGTAAATTGTTTCTGTTGTCAGAAAATGTAGCGTGTTTTCGTGAATTGTTTCCGTTTTGAGATAATGTAGCACGTTTTTGTAAATTGTTTCTGTTTTGAGAAAATGTAACGCGTTTTCGTAAATTGTTTGCGTTTTGAGAAAATGTAGCATGTTTTCGTAAATTGTTTCTGTTGTCAGAAAATGTATCGTGTTTTCGTGAATTGTTTCCGTTTTGAGATAATGTAGCACGTTTTTGTAAATTGTTTCTGTTTTGAGAAAATGTAACGCGTTTTCGTAAATTGTTTGCGTTTTGAGAAAATGTAGCATGTTTTCGTAAATTGTTTCTGTTGTCAGAAAATGTATCGTGTTTTCGTGAATTGTTTCCGTTTTAAGATAATGTAGCACGTTTTTGTAAATTGTTTCTGTTTTGAGAAAATGTAACACGTTTTCGTGAATTGTTTGCGTTTTGAGAAAATGTAGCATGTTTTCGTAAATTGTTTTTGTTGTCAGAAAATGTAGCGCATTTTCGTGTTTCCATTTTGAGAAAATGTTGCGTGTTTTATTCATTTGTTTGCGTTGTGTGAAAATGCAGTGCCTGTTTTATAAATGCGTTTGTGTCGTGAGGATTAGCAGCATGTGTGCTGTCAAACGGATGAAGATCTTTTCTTTATTTGCTGTCGTTTTTTGTAATTGCATGTTTTTTCTTAAATTGCAGTATGTTAAGCTCTCTCGACTACCGTAAAAAAGTGCAATAATATTTTAAAAATCTAAATTCTAATTAATATTGTTATCTTAATAGTGGCAAAAGGATGCCATTACACACACATTTAAATATGTTTAATAAATATATTTACCATCATATAGAAGGATGAGGTGCATTTAATCATCATCACAGAGTAACTTAATAATTTATTTTTACTGACAGTCCTAGATTTTATTTAGATTTTTTTTTTACTCATTTCAAAGCATTAATGTGATGTTATGTCTATGGGTGGGAGGGAGGGGGGTCAAATTTTGCTACAAGTAAAAGTTTATGTGATAAATAAAGGCTTCGTCATCATTATTAAATATAGAATCATGAACAATGTATCTCATAAAAGAAATGATTTTACATGTCAAATACCAAACAAACAGTATGTCCACTTCTTCTGCCAAACACAAGAGTCGTCCTCTTCTCCAGAATAATTAATCCACTTAACAGCCAACTCTTCTGTCTGCAAATCCATGTGGCTGGTGATTTTCTTAATTAAATCCAAGGCTGTGTCTCGAAGGCAGACTCTCAGCATCATGACATTATGAAAAAGGGCATTAGCTCCATATCTAATGTGTTTAAGTCACACAAAGCCATTTGGCATAATAGGAAAGCGACCCCTAGCTAATCAGCACTAATCAATTGGATTGAAATGCTCCTCAAAATATGATTGAAATTCCTGTTGGGAACATTATGCTGGTACTGTAACTGTGACCAATTTGAATTCTGAAACCTTTGATGATCTTTTAGTGTCAAGACCCAGCCATCTGCTTTTTAACACAAGTAACAAGTCACAATACAGCATAAAACAGTCATATAAGGTTGTAAAAAGGCTATTTCTGGCTGAAATAAATTTTAAATATATGCTAAATAAATTATATAATAAATTATAATATAAGCTAAATGTGGGCAACACAGTGGCGCAGTAGGTAGTGCTGTCGCCTCACAGCAAGAAGTTGGCGTTTCTGTGTGGAGTTTGCATGTTCTCCCTGCATTTGCGTGGGTTTCCTCCGGGTGCTCTGGTTTCCCCCATAGTCCAAAGACATGTGGTACAGGTGAATTGGGTAAGCTAAATTGTCCATAGTGTGTGTGTGTGTGTGTGTGTGTATGTGTGTGTATGGGTTTCCCAGTGATGGGTTGTGGCTGGAAGGGCATCCGCTGCATAAAACGTATATATATATATATATATATATATATATATATATATATATATATATATATATATATATATATATACCAAAACTAAAATATTCAGTTTGACTCAAACTTAAAGCACTAAGAGTTTAATTTCTAATGTATATGCACTGAGGTTTATATAGATTAGTATTTAGTGTAGTAATTTAATTACTATTAATTTATGTTAAGTACAACCTTCCCTACATTTTTTGTCAGTTATTCACCATGGTGCCTTTCCAAAAGTGATGGTACTTGTTGTTTTGTTTAACTTGTTTGCACACTCATACTTATCAAGCTGTAAATCTATGGACTGGAGAAAATAATCTTTCATCCCACTGTTAATTGTAGCTTTCTAATGTAGCGCATAAGAAATGTCAACAGACAGAACCAACGTTTCAATTAAAAAGCCTGAACGTAATCAATAAATAAGTATGAGCACCTGCATGCACTTCAGACTGATGGCAGTAAATGCCGAGCTACTGTATACAAAGCTGGCTAATGAATACAAGACTGCTATTAAATCTAATTTAAGAGCAAATTAGAAAATGGACCGTAATTAAGAGGTGATTAGAGCATAGACTGCAATTTAGATAATTACTGATAGTCTCCAGTTATATTTCTGAAACACCATGACGTTACTTAGATGCACGCAAGAACATATCCATTAAAAATCCACTTTTAAATAAACATGTTGTTGATTCACCTTGCAGTCTGGAATCAAAGTAAGGATGCGTGAAGGAAAAAAAGGTATAAAACAGAAAGCAAATCTGGCGGCTGTCTTCTAATACTTTTAAGCACAGACAGCCTGACTCGTCACAGAAGGAGGATTTTGGTTTAACTTAATGTTATATGACATGAAACCATCAGATAGGCCGAGGTAAGAAACCTCTGGGGAACAAAGTAACAACATTAACCTCTGCTTCTCAAAGGCACCCTTTCTTTTTCAGCCCAACTTGTTTCTATAGCAACAGATATGAAAAATGTATGCTGAACTTTTCATATTGCGTCTCTTTGATATCTGTACGTAAACGCCGCTGGAAATTCCTACATATGAGATGACTGAATCTGCATTGGTCATACTGTGAATAACTGACTTTCATTCTAGAGGGTTATCTGTAGAACTTCATAATTCTGCTCTTATTAGTTTTTCATATAGCATTTTATTAAAGAGTATATTTGATTTGGTCAGTCGTTGCGTACTGCATATGATATTTGCTATAATAATCTCTGTCATGCAGTATTGATCAGCTCACTAATCTTTATGTTACCATAAAATTGAGTTTTTTGTCTTCATAATAATTTATTTGGTGAACAATTCTTTTAAATTTAAGAGAGCTTGATCACTTTATCATGTTTTTTGTAATCATTATTTATTGCATATCATATGTGTAATGATCAGCACACCATTTGTGGTGGTTTATATTAACAATTTGTACCCGACCTATCAGAACTGCAGGATGTAAACTCATAATTTTGAGGGGAAAAAATGAAAATCGTGAGATGTAAACTCAGAATTATGAGAATAATCTTGACAAATGTGAGGTGTAAACTCCTAACTATGAGACAAAAGTGAGAATTACAAGGTGTAAATTCATAATTATGAGAAAAATCTTGAAAAATGTGAGGTGGAAACTCATAATTATGAGTAAAAAATAAGACTTACAAGATGGAAAATCAAGTTTTTGAGCCAAATCTTGAAAAATGTAAGGTGTAAACTCACACTGTAAAACCCAACAGTCAGCTTTATCAAATGAAATGAGTGTAGTTAACTCAAAATTTACTGAAAGTTAATTCTAATAATTTGAAAAGAGTTTTGAACTTAAATGGAGTAAGTTCACAGTACTCATATACAGTAGATAAGTTTTTGAATTTAAATGGGCTGTTGCTATCGGCTTCCTCAAATGGTTTGAGTTACTGTACCTTAACTTTTTGGGTTTTACAGTGTAATTATGAGGAAAAAGTGAGAATTGCAAGATGGAAACTGAAAATTACGTGAAAAATCTTGAAAAATGTGAGATGTAAACTCATAATTATATAAAAAAGAGAGAATTTCAAGATGAAAACTAAACATTATGAGAAAAAAATCTTGAAAAATGTCAGATGTAAACTCGTAATTGACTTTTTATTTCGCCTTATAATTATAAAACATTATGAGAAAAATGTTTGAAAAATGTGAGGTGTGAACTCATAATTATGACGAAAAAAGTGATAATTACAAGATGGAAACTCACAATTATGAGATAAATCTTGAAAAATGTAAGGTGTAACTTATAATTATTGGAAAAAATGAGAATTACAAGATGGAAACTCATAAAAAAGTGAGAATTACAGGATTACAGGAAAAATCTTGAAAATGTCAGGTGTAAATTCATAGTTATATAAAAAAGAGAGAAATGCAGGATGGAAATTTAAAGTTATGAGAAACAATTTTGAAAAAAATGTGAGGTGTAAACTCATAATTATTTAAAAAAGTAAAAATTACAGGATGCAAATTAAAAAATATGAGAAAACTTTGGAAAAATGTGAGGTGTAAACCCATAATTATGAGAAAAATGAGAATTACAAGATGGAAACTAACAATTATGAAATAAATCTTGAAAAATGTAAGGTGTAACTTATAATTATTGGAAAAAATGAGAATTACAAGATGGAAACTCATAAAAAAGTGAGAATTACAGGATTACAGGAAAAATCTTGAAAATGTCAGGTGTAAATTCATAGTTATATAAAAAAGAGAGAAATGCAGGATGGAAATTTAAAGTTATGAGAAACAATTTTGAAAAAAATGTGAGGTGTAAACTCATAATTATTTAAAAAAGTAAAAATTACAGGATGCAAATTAAAAAATATGAGAAAACTTTGGAAAAATGTGAGGTGTAAACCCATAATTATGAGAAAAATGAGAATTACAAGATGGAAACTAACAATTATGAAATAAATCTTGAAAAATGTAAGGTGTAACTTATAATTATTGGAAAAAATGAGAATTACAAGATGGAATCTACAAATTATGGGAAAAATCTTGAAAAATGCGACGTGTAAACTCATAATTATGAGGAAAAAAGAGAGAATTACAAGATGGAAACTCAAAATTCTGAAATAAATCTTGAAAAATGTGACGTGTAAACTCATAATTATACAAAATAGAGAATTGCAGGATGGAAACAAAAAATTATGATTTATTGTGGACAGTATTAGCAATCTGTGGTCGAGCTGTGTTGCATAGTCAAATGTGTTATTAATATTAACGCAATGACGCTTTCATGTTTTAGCAACCATAAAATCAGATGAAAATGGCTCTTGTATGCATTCCTGAGGTAAAGCACTTACAGTAAGTAGGCCAGTGTGCAATAGGCATTTTACTACCATCATAACAGACAGGTTTTCCTAAGTGGCTGTTTAAGTACATCAGGTAAGGCAGTTACATTAATAATTTGTTGACTTTTGTTTAAAGGAGAAAGCCAGGAGAATGTGAAGAGCAGCTTTGGCCTTGGTGCTCTATTATCTTATTAATGCTTTCTTTATCCCCTTTTTTTGGTCGATAGTCTCATTATTTTGGTCACTTTGCATGATACATATTTCAACTACTAAATTTCACAATTTTGACAGATTTGAAATTAAATTTAATGGAACACTAATGTTGAGTCTGCATATGCAACTCAATCTCACGACAATTTGTAAATTTTTGATCTAGTGGCTAATTCATATGAATTTGTACAATCTCATTTGTACCATTTAGTACACTGTAAAACCCAAAAAGTTAAGGTAACTCAAACCTCTTGAGGAAACCGGTTGCAACAAACCATTTAAGTTCAAAAACTAATCCTAATGAGTACTGTGAACTTGATTCATTTGAATAAACGAAGCAATTTGAGCACAGTCAACCCCAATAAAAGAAGAGAACTCAAACCAACTGAGTACTGTAAAACTCAATAAGTTAAGGCAACTCAAACCATTTGAGGAAACCGATTGCTACAAACCATTTGAGTTAAACAACTATGAGTACTGTTAACTTACTCTATTTAAGTTGAAGTAATGAGGTATTTAATTAACTAATTACTTTCAACACTGAATTCGAAACTCTTTTCAAATGATTAGAATTATCTTTCAATAAATTTTGAGTTAACTAAACTCATTTTATTTGATAAAGTTGACTGTTGGGTTTTACAGTGTACGATTTGTTCATCCCCCAATGACGGTTGAGTTTAGGGGTGTTGTTGGGTGCCACGCCTCCTTTTTAAAATCAGACATTTTCGTACAACTGAACTTGTATGAATTCATACAAATTAGCCACCAAAACGACAAAATGTAAAACAGTTACATTTCCTCGTGAGATCAGGCTGCTATATGAGGATACACATAACAGAAAAAAATGTTTGGAGGTCTCCTACGATTGGCTTACATCCACCATAGGTCAAAAAACAATTATGTTCTCATTATTTATATTTCAGAAACAGCTCTTTTATTAGTCTAAAACAGTTAGTTCACAAATAAACCTGTGATTGGTCTGATGGCCCAATATGTTCAATATTCAGTTCAGCTTTAGAGCACTTTAGCACTGTAACTTTAAATTATACATATTTTACACTACTTGAAATTTAATATTTGAGCAATATATTTTTATTCTTATGCATGAGCGAATTTAACCAATGAGCAAGGTAGACAATAAATATCTAGAAGTATAAATTATACCTATAAAATATATATAACATCGTTTTATACCATATTTTGTTTGGTGAGAGTTAAACAAAAACAATTTTTATGTAATTAAATATTATTTAGTAAACAAACAAATATAATATTATTATTATAATGTAATGTTATGTTATAATAATAATATTACAAAATATAATATCCAGCATGAAGCAGTCCAGAAGTCAAATTTATATAAAAAAAATCTTATTTTTAGTTGTAAATTCATTTTAAGAAAACTAATAATTTAAAAATGTAGAGATTGCATTCATTTAAAATGAAGAAAAGAAGAAAAACAGCAATATAAATAAATATTAAATAAAAGTAGAAAGGGTGCATTTGCATTTGGACTTGGGCCCTATGGGTGGAATTGCTAAGGGCCCCAAAATCCCCAAATCTGCCCCTGTTCCTATGTACTTTCATGTTCACAATGTTTTTGTTGCATGATATGTGATGGTAATTATGTCAAGCTGTATAATAATAGTAATTCCTTACATTTATATTGTGCTTTTCTGCACCCTAAAAGGACTTCACATATTTTTGGGGGAATCTCCTCATCCACCAGCAGTGTGCAGCATCCACCTGGATGACACGACGGCAGCCATATTCACATGTTATTCACATGTTGACATACTGTAGAGAGAAAAAGATTTATATATATATATATATATATATATATATATATTCGCTGCTGGCCTCTTCTTGCTGGCGTTTCCTAGGTTTTCATTGGTTTCTGAGGAACTGCCTAAGGCAAAAACATTAAGGTTCGATTGCATATTACATGATCTCAAAGGAAACACACTCCCATAAAGCAAGTTTACTGAGTGAAATGTTTCACTGTGCAAAAGCAAATAGATGCAGTTCTTCAGCGTTCTTTAACAAGCAAAACATGAACAAATGATCCAAAAAAAGTGTATCATGCTACAAGAGGGAAAACACCCTTAAAGTTTATTAACGGCAAGAATAGATAACCTCAGTTTCATGAATTGTTGCTGACAATACTGTGCCCATGTCAGATATGGAGATGTTGATAAATTTTCCGATATAGGTTTTCTGATATTAATTCATTTTGAAAATGGAAATGTGAAGCCTCCCCATTATGCTAGAGATAAGTGAGATGGGTGAGACTAACTTATCACAGTTGTATGCTAAGCATCTGGTGAGAACTGCTCTAATTTGTTTCATCAGAGGAATTACTTTCTCGTGCTTAGTCCAAAGTGCCAGACATAACCCCCTTTTGACTTATAGCTGCCATTTTCCAGCATATCATGGCACTTTTTTTTTCTTCTTGTGTCTTATACACTATATATGCTTATACACACAGTGCCTACAATGACATCAAATATATTTTTCAAGAGTTCACACTTAGCTGATGATTGATTATACACTGAAAACCCTAATACGTTGACTGAACTAAATTAATTGAGTAAGCTCGTTGCCTCAATTTAACTGAGTCTCCCAAAACTTGCATATTTAAGTTTATTTAACTTGCCGGTTTTGTAGACTATACCTAAATTGTTTAGTTCACCAAACTTAGTACTTAAGTACTTAGTACTCATTTCTTTTGCTTGATAGGGTGGCACGGTGGCCCAGTGGTTAGCATTGTTGCCTTACAGCAAGAATGTCACTGGTCCAAGTCTCTTACAGGCCAGTCTACGTTTCTGTGCAGAGTTTACATGTTCTCACGGTGCTCACGTGGGTTTCTCCCAGGTTGTCCAGTTTCCTTCCACAGTCCAAAAACTTGCGACATAGGTGAATTGACCAAACCAAATTAGCACCATTGTTACATAGATGAGCTCTTAATCAGCAGTAAATCTCTCCTTAGCAATCCCTAATTTGCCATTTGCCAAAAATAAGCAGGGGAGTTCTCGAAACCTACCTGAGCTCAAACTCCCCTCTTGCCCTGCAAACAGGTGAGAGCCCCGGGCTCGAGGATTTTATGAGCTCAGGGCTGTCTCCCAGGACAGCATGCCAAACACGCTTTATTATCAATCATCAGCTGAGTGTGAACTCTTGAACTCACTTTAAAGTAAGGAAACAAATCGCTTTTTACAGTGTAATAAACATCAATCAAATAAAATGAAATCAGCATCTAAGTCTAAAATAGAACTGCACTGACAGCCAGCAACACAAATCACAATGTAAAAGCGTGCCCATTTACACAAATTCAACTTGATGCTTTTAAGCAATGGGTTTATACACTTGTTTTAAAGTAACATAACAAATAGCTTTTTACAATGTAATAAAAATTAATCAAATCAAATGAAATCAGCATCTAAGTCTAAAATAGAATTGCACTGACAGCCACCACCTGCAAATGACAGTGTAAAAGTGCACCCATTTACACACTTGACTAGTTTCTCATCAGTTTTTTCGCTTGTCCTTTTTCAGGTGGCCAATCTCCTTCGTCTTTTCCAGATCCCTCAGATCAGTTATGCCTCCACCAGTGCGAAACTGAGTGACAAATCCCGCTATGATTACTTTGCCCGAACTGTACCTCCTGACTTCTACCAAGCCAAAGCCATGGCTGAGATCCTGCGCTTCTTCAACTGGACGTACGTCTCCACTGTGGCCTCAGAAGGAGATTACGGTGAGACGGGCATCGACGCCTTTCAGCAAGAAGCTCGGGCCTTGCAAATCTGCATCGCAACATCTGCCAAAGTCAGTCGCTCCATGGACCAATACAGTTATGATGGAGTGATCAGATCTCTGTTGCAGAAATCTAACGCTAAAGTGGTAATCCTGTTCACCAGAAGTGAAGATGCTAGAGAGTTGTTGGTGGCAGCGAAGCGGATGAATGTCTCCTTCATCTGGGTGGCCAGTGATGGATGGGGAGCGCAGGAGGTTGTGGTGAGAGGGAGCGAAAGTGTTGCAGATGGTGCTTTTACTATTGAGCTTGCGTCATATACCATTCCTGAATTCGCAGCGTACTTTACAAACCTCAATCCGTATAACAACACACGTAACCCGTGGTTCAGAGAGTTCTGGGAGAATAAATTCCAGTGCAGTCTGCATGATATTAACTGTGGGAAACATTCTCTCCGGGATGGTAAATTCGAGCAGGAGTCTAAAATAATGTTTGTGGTGAATGCGGTGTACGCCATGGCCAATGCTCTTCACCACATGAGGCAGGCATTGTGCTCCAATAGCACCAAACTCTGCAGTGTCATGAAACCGGTGAATGGGAAAAGACTGTACAAGGACTACATCCTGAAGACAAAATTTGATGGTGAGTTACAAAATTATAAATTATGTCAGTTATGAATACTTGAAATTGGTGATTGGGAGGATTACTTCACCTAAAATTCTAACAAATTCTGTCTAAGCTTCACCTAATAGAAATTCTGTACAAATATCTTTCTTCTGGTTATAATAGTCTATCCTGCAAAATATATATATATTTTTTTAGAGAAGGTGCCCCAAAAGTGCCTAAACACAACCACATAACTATCATAAATGTGATTCATAATGAATAGTGCTATACGGTGCATCTGGAAAGTATTCAAAGTGCTTCACTTTTTTACCACATTTTTTAATGTTACAGCAAAATGGATTAAATTGATTTATTTCCTCCAAATTCGGTAACACTTTATAATTACACACTATGAACCATTTATTAAGCATTAGCAAATAGTGAATTCATTATCTGTTAAGCATTAACATCAATAAACACTAGTACACAGTTTATAACTAAAGCCATAAATGCTGTATTCTTGACTTATAAGCACATTTATAATGTGCTTAATTGTACTTTTATACTTTGTTAATGATTTATTTTTCATCACTAAATTAAGTATTGCATCATTTACAAACCAGTTATTTAAGCATAATTGGTTGTTTTTTAAGATCATTCAGAACGAGTTAGTAAATGATTAATAAACTATTAAAATTAACAGTTATAATTTGTATTATTCAGGCATATAGTAATAGGTCATTTGTATATTAATAAAAGCTTTATTAACTCAACTTCATCCAGTTTTGTGACCTAATCTAAAGTGAGGACATTTTATGCTTTATAAATCCCTTATAAATGACAAGCAAAGGCTCAGTTAAATTCTAAACAAGAAAACAGTACATAAACAACTTTATTAATTCCTATTCGTTGAAGATACACAAATGAAACTTTATCAAATAAAAAAGATCGCTAAACATTGCTAAATAACATTGAAATGTTGAATCCTATTATCTTTTTAAATTATTATATTGTTGATGTTCTATCAAATTGTATGTCGTATTTTGACACTCCTGTTATTCAGCAATGTTTAAACTTTATAATTTTGCTTTTTAGATAAGATTGCAAAGATTTTTGTTCATTTGATACAAAGCCTTTAATTGTCATTTATAAGGGATTTATAAAGCATAAATAGTCCTCACTTTAATTTAGTTCACAAAACTGCATGAAGTTGAGTTAATAAAGCATTTATTAACATACATAATAACCATTACTATATGACTGAATAATAAGATATATAAACGTTGATTTCAAAAGTTTATTAATCATTTACTAACTCATTCTGAATGATCTTAAAAACTTCTAAATAATGCGATACCTAATTTACTAATGAAAAATCAACCAGTCACAAATTATGAAAGTACATTATAAATGTGCTTATAAGTCAAGAATAGAGCATTTGTAGCTTCAGTTATAAACTGCTTACTAATGCTTATTAATGTAGAGTTAATGCTTAACAAATCATTAATGAACTATTTGCTAATGCTTAATAGATGATTCATAGTGTTTACTTATTCTAAAGTGTTACCCAAAATTCCACACACAATACCCCATAATGACAATGTGAAAAAAGATTTTTTGAAATTGTTGCAAATTTATAAAAAAATAAAAAACCTGAAAAATCACATGTACATTGTTATACTGAATTACATTTTAGCGTTACATATAGAGTGAAATACATATAGAGTGTCTTCTATAAATCGTGATACAAATGTAAAAAAATACAAAATCAATACACATTCTAATATATACAACAAAAAATGTGTTACCCTTGTATTACACGTCCAAGACTTTGATACTTGGAAGCCCATTTGAGTCTTAAGTTAACATTTGCACTCATGCAGTTATTTAAATGTCGAAACAAAGGCTAACTTTACCTTCAGCAGTATATCTTAATACATTAACATCTATTCTTTTAGTCAAAGAAATCAATTTGAAAGATAAATGGAGTCTCAGGGGAAAACAGCTGCTGTAAAATAGATTAGACTAATGCATGAATCCAACATATGACCCATGTACAGTCGAGTGTTTTATTACATGCATTAGGCTCATTAACTCCATGCTAACATCTAAATGATTTAAACAAGTAAAAGCAGGGATACATATCATGTAAATGTATGGTAACACTTTACAGAAAGGTTGTGTTAGTTAATGCATTTACTAACACGAACAAACAATGAACAATACATTTGTCTCAGTATTTGTTCATGTTAGTTAATGAAAATACGTTCATTGTTAGTTCATATTAACTCTCTAATATAAATTTTCTTGCTTTGCATGCATGATTTTCACTAGTAAATGTTGAACTACGATTAATAAATGCTGTACAAGTATTGTTCATAATTAGTTCATGTTAGTAAATATATTAACTAATGAATTTAATGAAACCCTATTGTAAAGTGAAATCCATAATTTGCTACAAAAAGGGTTACTTCAACAGGTATAATAACCTGTTATAAACGTTGTAATAATAATAATAATAAAAGAATTTTACATTTGCTGTATTGCTTTGTTTTGTATAAATGCTAAATTACAAAATTATTATAAAGTACAACTGGTAATACCTTAGGTAATACAAAGTCTTATTAGTAAAGGCTAGTAAATAAATTAACAAGTGTCAGTGATAATTGGCTACATTTGTTACAGCAAATATTAGTTAAAAAAAATCTACTGAAATTGAAATTACCGTAACCTAACATTACTGCTTTATATATACTGTATATATATATATATATATATATATATATATATATATATATATATATATATATATATATATATATATATATACTTTTCATTGTCAGTTTAGTTTAACTGATGTTAACAACTGAAGCCTTAATGTAAAATATTGGACAATAGGAGAATACTTTTTAGGAGAATACAGTACATTTTCAATGAATATCTCAGACATGTTGTGGATAACAAGAGGAAATGTTTCAAAATTACTAGCCTATAAAGTCTTCAATCCTTTGGTGCTGTGATGAACACCGCTGTACTTAAAGTACAACAATCTGAATATTCATAGAAGGCATTATAAAAGTTTTAATATTCGATAATAATTTCACTGTATTTTGAAGAGTCCATATAACAACATCAATCATGTTCATTATCACAACTGGCTGTTTGGAATACTTGATTCTGATTGGCAATCATGACATTCCAAGATAATTTATTCCCAGATAACAACCACTAAAACTAGTAACTCAGATTCATCGGGGTACTTTGAATCATCTTGACCATCAGTGAATATTTATACATCTATATACAGTTGAAGTCAGAATTATAAGCCCCCCCTGAATTTTTAGACCCATTTATTTTTTTCCCCTCAATTTCTGTTTAACAGAGAGAAGATTATTTCAACACATTTCTAAACATTATAGTTTCAATAACTCATTTCTAATAACTGATATATTTTATCTTTGTCATGATGACAGTACATAATATTTGACTAGATATTTTTCAAGACACTTCTATACAGCTTAAAGTGACATTTAAAGACTTAACTACTATAGGTTAATTAGGTTAACTAAGCAGGTTAGGGTAATTAGGCAAGTTATTGTATAACATATGCTGGATGAGTTGGTGGTTCATTCCGCTGTGGCGACCCCAGATTAATAAAGAGACTAAGGCAAAAAGAAAATGAATAAATGAATAATTCTGAAATTATCATTCAGAATCAATTTGGTCAAACTCAGCACCAAAAAACTGCTATCATTGACAACCATAAATTTTATACATTTTAAACAAACAGCTGCTCAAAACTTTTCAAACTAACCACAAATTAAATGTGGTATGTCAACAACTTATGGAAAGTAAGCTGTGTATATTCAAAGTGCAAAATCTATACAAATGTAAACACCTATAAAAATATGTAAAACAATATAAAAATTAATGACAGCATTTCTTCTGAGCAATACAACAATATACATTTTAAATAACGTGTTCTGAAATATAACAGAAATGTGTCACTGTGCCTTCTAAACTAATCAATTTTGTTATACAGATAACAAATGTGTGCTTATTTATTTGAAACAACAAAATATAGTAGTATTGGTAATAGTAGTTAATAATAGTAATGTTAATAGTCTCTCCGTCTCTCTCTCTAGCACACTTGGTGTACATCGCACACATTCAGTCTCTCTGCTTGTTTGTCTAGTCTGGCGCCTCCTACACGACGCATCTTCTTTACGGTGTTTGGTTGGCATTCACCAATCCCACAATACGTCACCGCTGTAAACAGGAAGATCTGGGCTAGACTGCAGCCAAAATACATTAACTTACCAAGTAACAGACAAACGCATCATATTAAAATGGTAATAGAATTACTATATTTAAAAAGTAATGCGTTACAGTATTAGTCACTGTCAGAAGTAATGCATTACAGAATTAGTGCCTGTCAAAAGTAATGCTGTTACAGTGTTAGCTCCTGTCAAAAGTAATGCCGTTACAGTGTTAGCTCCAGTCAAAAGTAATGTAGTTACAGTATTAGTTCCTGTCAAAAGTAATGCGTTACAGTATTAGTTACTGTCAAAAGTAATGCGTTACATTATTAGTTCATGTCAAAATTAATGCGTTACAGTATTAGTTACTGTCAAAAGTAATGCATTACAGTATTAGTTCCTGTCAAAAGTAATGCGTTACAGTATTAGTTCCTGTCAAAAGTAATGCGTTACAATATTAGTTACTGTCAAAAGTAATGCATTACAGTATTAGTTCCTGTCAAAAGTAATGCGTTACAGCATTAGTTCCTGTCAAAAGTAATGCGTTACAGTATTAGTTCCTGTCAAAAGTAATGCGTTACAGCATTAGTTCCTGTCAAAAGTAATGCGTTACAGTATTAGTTCCTGTCAAAAGTAATGCATAACAGTATTAGTTCCTGTCAAAAGTAATGCGTTACAGTATTAGTTATTGTCAAAAGTAATGCGTTACAGTATTAGTTACTGTCAAAAGTAATGCGTTACAGTATTAGTTATTGTCAAAAGTAATGCGTTACAGTATTAGTTCCTGTCAAAAGTAATGCCGTTACAGTAACGCATTACTAGTAACTCGTTATTGCCCATCTCTGATTACAACTCAGATCAATGTTTTGTGTCTAATTATTACGTTTTGTGACAAGTATTTGTGTAATAAGATACTTAAAATACATCCAAGTGTTTGTTATTGCAGAATAAAGCTCGACAGGCATATTATATCATCAAATATTGGCACATATCTTATCTTGACATCTGTTTTCACTGCGTTCTTCCAAGAATGCCAAATTACATCATAGGAAGCTGACTATGTTTCAGCCTCCTGACCTCAATTATGTAAATGTACCGTTCACACCTGAGTCTAGTGCATCTACAAACCTAATGAGAAATGTGCAGGGCACGACTCTGAAGAAAGTACACAATAAAAAACACTTTGTGACTGTGGAATATCTTTGAGAACGTAAATAAATGATGTTTCTCATTTGCCCTTTTGTGTCCACAGCTCCATTTCGCCCGGCTGATACTGAAAACATCATTCACTTTGATGCATACGGAGACAGTTTGGGCCGCTACAACATCTTCCATTATCATAAAGAGAATGATGAGTACGTCTATAGAAAGGTGGGCTACTGGGCTCAGGATTTGACTCTGAACACAACATTAATTCCTTGGGAGAGCCAAGCGGTGCCCACATCCCAGTGCAGCGACCCATGTAGGAAAAACGAAATTAAAAGCATGCAGCCTGGAGACGTTTGCTGCTGGATTTGCATTCCCTGTCAACCATACCAGTACCTGCTGGATGAATTCACATGTGCGGATTGTAGCTTCGGACAGTGGCCTCTAGACAATCTCACAGGCTGTTATGACTTACCCGAGGAGTACATTCATTGGGAGGACGCTTGGGCAATTGGACCGGTCTCTATTGCTTGCCTTGGCATGCTTTGCACGCTCTTCGTCATTGGCCTCTTCCTGAAAAACAACGAGACTCCGGTGGTGAAAGCTAGTGGACGTGAACTATCGTATATCCTTCTCCTAGGCGTCCTTCTTTGCTATTTCATGACTTTCATCTACATCAGCAAACCTTCGGCTGTTGTGTGCACGTTACGACGGCTCGGTCTAGGCACTTCCTTCGCTGTTTGCTACTCTGCGTTACTCACCAAGACCAATCGCATTGCTCGGATTTTCAATGGTGTTAAAGATGGAGCTCAAAGGCCGAGGTTCATCAGTCCAGCCTCACAGGTGGCCATCTGCGCCGCGCTTATCTCCTGTCAGCTTCTTGTAGTGGTGGTCTGGCTCCTGGTCGAGGCTCCGGGGGTGAGAAAGGAGGTCAGTCCTGAAAGAAGAGACGTGGTGACATTGAAGTGCAACAGCAAGGACTCGAGCATGCTGATGTCCTTAACCTACAACTGTGTCCTCATCATCCTCTGTACCTTTTACGCCTTTAAGACTCGAAAGTGCCCAGAGAACTTCAACGAAGCCAAGTTCATCGGCTTTACCATGTACACCACGTGTATAATCTGGCTGGCTTTCCAGCCCATCTTCTATGTTACTGCCAGTGACTATAGGGTAAGTACATATTTAAAAAGTTTGGTACAGTTCTTGCTATTAACAAACCATTAACTGATTTGGTAACACTTTATTTTGATGGTCCATTTGAGTATTAGTAGACTGTCTGCTTAATATCTGTTGATATGCTCCTTCAACAGACATTTAACTGACATTAAGAAACTTAGCAAGTACATGTCAACTTACACTAACCCTGACCCCAACCCTAACCCCAACCTAACAATCTACTTATAATCTAATGAGAATTAGTTGGGATGTAGATGCAATGTAACTTAATTCAACAAACGGACCATCAAAATAAAGTGTGACCACTGATTTTTAGCTCAATAAACACCTGATTTGCTGCTTATTAATAATTATTAAAAGAATATTAAGGGTTTTTGGGGAAATGGCATTATTTTACAAGTCTCCTACAGTTAAACAGCCGAGTTTACCATTTTTGAATCCATTTAGTCGATCTCCACATCTTGCGGGAGCACTTTTAGCTTAGCTTAGTATAAATCATTGAATCGGATTGGACTATTAGCCCCTCAAAAAGGAGTTTAGATAATTTTCCTATTTAAAGCTTGTTTCTTCTGTAGTTACATCATGTACTAAGCAACACAAGCTCATTCTGAAAACGTAGCCTTCATACATTTCTGGAGATGGTGAATTATGTAGCCAGAAGTACGTATGGCTGCATTTAATTTTTTAAATGAACACTACGGGGCGGTTTTATACTGCTCCTTTTCGCGCTTACCAGCTGACCGATCGTGGATTCGCGAAAACAAAAACTGCAAAAAAAAAAAAAACGTAGCTCCTGGCACGTATTTGGCGGCATCCAGAAATGTATAAAGAGATATGTTTTCAGAATGAGCCTGGGTTGGTCCTATGGAAACTAAAAATTTGCTGTTTTTAGGTCGATAGGAACTATATTCTCATTCTGGGATAAAATCAGGGAACTTTGCTGTCATACCATGGCTTCAGCTGGTGCAATGATATTATGAAAACCAAGAGCTGTTACCTGGGGGCTATTTTTCAGGTGCTGTTAAAAATTTTCTGTGCGATGCTAATTGTCTAATGCGATTCAATGATTTAAGCTAAGCCACATACTCCCACCAGACCGGCTGAATGGATTAAAAAAATTGTACAAATCAATTGTTTGTCTCTAGGTTCAAGTTCTTGTTTTTAATTGGGGGTGTGTTTTGGAGGAAATATTGTGACATGATAATGTGATACTGGGATTATAATATGACACATTGCAGCATATTTTGGTACTATAAGCAATAGGTATTTCATTTTTTTTAACGATGATCTACATTTAGGAACTTTCATTCAAAACATTTACGTTTCATAATTTGGTTTCAAAGAGTCAAACATTATTTTAGTCCAAAAAACTTTATTTATTTATTTATTTATTTATTTATTTATTTATTTATTTATTTATTTATTTATTTATTTATTTATTTATCTATCTATCTATCTATCTATCTATCTATCTATCTATCTATCTATCTATCTATCTATCTATCTATCTATCTATCTATCTATTTATTTGTCTATTTGTTTATTTCATAGTTTTTTTGCACACTTTTTTTTTAACAAAAACTTCTTGTCTAACTAATATAAATTTCAAACTATTTTAAACATTTTAGTTTTGCACATAAATGTTAAGCATAATTTTTTTTATATAATTTCTAATAAAATATCTAGTTTATAGTCTTTGGAGAACAAAATCTGCAAAAAATGACCGTTTAAAATTTGTCTAGTAATGACAACAATATGTCATTAAAAAAACAATATTGAAAAGTTTCTTTGAAGACATCTCTAAATTACATTTTTTTGCTCTGCTTAGTGTAGATTTGACTTTTCTCTCCAACAATAATGTTAATGAAAGCTTTGGTGTTCATTATGACAATGTGATCTCCTAGAAAAGTGAATCTTTTGCTGGGGGGATTTTACCGGTTCTCCTCTGGGAACAGATATCTAAGGGGCTGTTTCAAATCACACTGCACACACAATGACAGCATGGAATATTTTTCATCATTTAGATAATGAGCTTCTCTTATAACCCTTAATCATTTTCTGACAATGACTTTATCCTTTATTTTTAGCATATATACAATTTCCCTGAGAGCGTGAGTTCGGGAGTTTGCCTGATTGATTTTTTTTGTTATCATACCTGCCAATTCAGATAGAGAAATCTCTTTGATCACCTGTCTTTTGCACTGATGAAAGGAGAAGCTCACATTTCATGTGGCTCAAAAGCTGTTCAATGCAGAACAAAGAAAGTGGGGATATTTCATCCCGACAAATGACTAGCCTGTGAAAACATGCTATTCAGATGGTATGAGTATCCTTCAGTCAAGTGCCTCAGGACAAACACTATTAAATAAACACTTTTACCTTCCCTAAAGCATGTATATGTGCAACTTTAAATAAAAAGTTTTTAAATTATTAATTTCAATAAAAAATAAAACCATTTATGCCGCAACATTCTAGATCTATCTATCTATCTATCTATCTATCTATCTATCTATCTATCTATCTATCTATCTATCTATCTATCTATCTATCTATCTATCTATCTATCTATCTATCTATCTATCTATCTATCTATCTATCTATCTATCTATCTATCTATCTATCTATCTGTCTATCTGTCTATTTATCTATTTATCTTGCCATCCATCCATCCGTCCATCTATCTGTCTATCTATCTATCCATCCATCCATCCATCTATCTCTCTATCTGTCTGTCCGTCCGTCAATTAATCCAACACCCGTCCATCCATCCATCCATCCATCCATCCATCCATCCATCCATCCATCCATCCATCCATCCATCTACATATCTTGCCATCAATCCATCCATACATCCATCCATCTATCCTTTTACATGTGTGTGTCCAGATATTCTGACCGTCCAGTAGTGGTGCAGACAGCAGCATATCTGCTATAATGGCCACTGTACAGTATATTGCATTTGGATGATCCAGTGAGCACAAATAAAAGGATAGAAACATGATCCAGAGATGTTATGGCTGTAGGGGCTTCTGTAAGGGTCAGTCTACATCATCCATCAAGGCTAGAAGAAAGAATACAGGGGAAAAAACAGAGAGACAAAAGGTGTCAAGAGAGAAGGGAATCTCCTCGAGTTCTGATTGGACAGGATGTCATTCTCTGCTCAGGGTTTCTGCGTCTCTCTCTCTCTCTCTCTCTCTCGCACTGTGAGTATGTGAGGTGATGTGTTAGAGCATGGGAGGATGATTCCCAGCTGGGGTCTGTGTTCAGAAAGCAAGGTGTGCCTTTGAGACCGAGACACACTCCCACACATACTCATAAGAGATGCTATACAGCCTCATTCATCCTGCACATATCATTCTAGTAGAAGCATTGCTACCTCTCACTTACCAATTACAGCACAACACTGATCCAGTACTGTT
This sequence comes from Danio aesculapii, assembly GCF_903798145.1. Classification (NCBI taxonomy): domain Eukaryota; kingdom Metazoa; phylum Chordata; class Actinopteri; order Cypriniformes; family Danionidae; genus Danio; species Danio aesculapii. Next base: position 44,437,336 of record NC_079440.1, on the reverse strand, counting down.
TGTAAGATGTGTGTGCTAAAATAGTTCATCCTCAGATTGTGAATTAAAGAATTTAATCCTAAATGTGGAAAATAAACAATAACTAGTAAAAAGGTGGTCCAAAATTCTGAATCCATAGTAAAAAGATTGGCCTTCTCCTCAAAATAAATATAAAAATAAAAAATATTCAGATGTTAGTGATGAATAGAAATAAATGTAATTGTTATACTGCAGTATTATTATAACTGCAGAATATTTTGATTAATTTGAGTAATATGTAATGCAATGCAAGGGGTGGCACGGTGGCTCAGTGATCACTGTTGCCTCACAGCAAGGTCGCTGGTTCGAGTCCCGGCTGGGTGAGTTGGGATTTCTGTGTGGAGTTTGCAGTTCTCCCTGTGTTTGCGTGGGTTTCCTCCGGGTATTTCGGTTTCCTCCACCGTCCGACATGCAGTATAGGTGAATTGGATAAACAAAAATTATTCTTAGTGTATGAGTGCGTGTGTGAATGCGTCAGTGTATGGGTGTTTTCCAGTACTGGGTTGCAGCTGAGTTGGTGGTTTATTTTGCTGTAGTGGGACTAAGCCAAAGGAAAATGAATTAATGAATGAATGAATGTAATACAATGCAATAAGTAATACTATTTGTCTATGAGCATTTTGCAGGGAGATATATTTGCTGCATACATTAACTCATTTTGTTACAACTCTTCTCATAACTTATAGCATTGTTTGCTTCAAATCAAGAACTTGCTGTCAAAATAGGCAAACATGGCAAAAAGGACTATATATTTTTTTATGTGTGATTTTTATGTATATTACAGTAAAACTAATTTTACATATACTGTACATAGACACTATATGCAAAAAATACATATAAATGAACACAGAAATTTTAAATGACAAAAACACAACAATAAAAAATCACTGAAAGAAAGCTAGACACACAGTATATGATCTTTAAAAGATCGTGTCATTTATGATGTGATGCTTAAAATATTAAAATAAAATATAAAGAATTTTAGTCAATAAATAACATAAATGCATAATATATAAAACTTTGTAATACCACAATTGATTAATCAAAATGAGTTATTCCAGGGCCATGTAATGTTACTGAGCAGCAGATTTGAATATGCAGTCAAGTTCTTTTCTGCGTTGCTCGATGTGCAGTCATTAGCTGGAGCCAGACACCAATCTTTCAATGTTGAGATATTTTGTTAAATAAAAATGATGATTATAAATTTTGGAGGAAACGCCAAATATAACCTAATGTCTCATTCAGTGTGATATTCTACATGAAACATGTATGTTTATGGAAAGAAGAGCAAAGCTTTGCTGGGAAAATACAAACAAGTCCTTTCCAAGCACAGCTCTCCTCTAAACGATGCATAATTTAAAGCACTTTGGTTTATTCTGACGCATTGCCGCTCTCACAGAAACACTTTTATATCTATCATACTGAAGAATGAACTACTCTTTGTTCATTTGGCATTGAGAAAAAAACATATTCAGTGCAGCTGAACCCTGCTTTGAAATAATTTAACAAGGTCATAAAAGTTTCTCCAGTGCGTGACCCTGCGAGAGCTGTTAACAATAGGTTTTAATGTTTGCAAACCTGTTCAGATCAAAATGATGTGCTCAGATTAAAAAAATCTAAATTTTCTATCATAAAACATTTCTTCTTTCCCAAAAGAAAGAGAATAGGAATGCAAAAGCTATGGTGTTTGAATCTCTGGCAATGCCCACAGCAATAAAAATGTACTGCTTGAATGCACTTCGATTTGGAGGAAAACCTCTTCCCTAATTAAAAGTACAATGATAGAAAGCAAACATCCAAAACTGCGAAGAAACAGTTCCTGTTGATTTTCCTGCCTTGCATCAAAATGTTATTTGGCGATGCATGTCTCTAATACCTGTATTAGTATGCATGGGGTTGCTTATACAAGGCACACACACCTGCTTTGCACATGGATTCATCCTTTGAAGATACATCATCATCTTTAGATGCACAGGCTTTGCCAACACTGGAATTGATCAAAAAAAAAAAAAATGTAGACCCATGTTAACATGCCTGCTGAACATGAGTTGATCGAATTTCCTCCAATGCAATTTATTTCAATGTAGACTTGTTATAAAATAACATAAACTTCTAATCCTAAAAATATAAAGTCAGCACTGAAAGACAGATTTTTTTTTTAATTTGAGAAAAAAAATTAATTCTGAGTCTACATGCTGAGTTTACTGTACTATACATCCCAAAATTCTGAATTTATTACTTGGAGCTCTGACATTGCAATTTACGACAGTTTCTCTTAGAGTTCTGCAAAATAATAATAATAATAATAATAATAATTGCAGGATATAAACTTAGAATTACAGTAGAGTTTAAATTGTTTATACCCTGCATTTTGTATTTTTATACTAGTTTATTATTCCACAATTTGTACTTTGTTCATGCAGTTCTATATTCTAAAATTTTGATTCTCAGTTTACATTCCAGACTTCTGCATTCATTACTTGCAATACTGAGTTCATGGCTTAAAATTTGTATTTTTTTTCCAGTTTGTAAGAAGAAAAAAAAAAGAATAGCAAGATGTAAAGTCAGAATAACTTTTTTTTCTGACAATTTTTATCTTAAATTACACTATTCTGAGTTTTCATCCCAAAATGTGAATTTATTTCTTGCAGTTCTGTCTATAAAGCTTAAAGATCCACATTTATTGTAATAAAACTTTGTTATATTCAATAAATGTAAATAAATACAATTAGGATAAGAAATTATTGATTACTAACATCAAAAGTAATCTTTGTAAAAGAAGATAAATTGAATTTTACTATAAATTAATAAATAATGTTTCGAGAATAAACATTTAAATCATGTATATTTAAATATAAAATACCTTTTTAAAAATATATGTCTTCATATTTAAATATAAAGTACTTTAAAATGTGAAAGTAGGACTGCTTGTAGGTGGCAGCAAATTGCTTTTTCAGAGTTGTTGAATCAGTTACTCAATCAATTTGTTCCAAGCAACCAAATCCTTCATTAATGAATCATCACTGTGTTTCTCTGAAATGCACAGCAGTTCTGGATTTGTTTCCACACTTTTGAGCCAAGATAGAGCAAAAGAATGTGTGTTTAAAACTTTATCTTAAAATCTTACTGAATATTAACTTCTTTCTTTTTTCTGCATGTTTTCCCTCATGCTCAGATTCATGTAAACAGCTTTCTTTTTTTAGGGACACTTTTGACATAACCCAACCCTTTGTTAATTTCGGCTCCTGCACAACAATAACAAAATAAATCAAGTTATAAACAAGTTAGTGATTGCATTCAGAGCAGGAATGTTTACATCTAATCACAACAAACAAAACATACTTATTGCAATTCTGAGGGGAAAAAAAACAGTCAGGTATATACATTTAATTGTGAGCCAAAATATGAATCAGCCAGTCACTGTGCTGTACTGTAAATGTGGTGTAATCACTTTTTAATATTGGCAATCCCTAATGTAATTATTGTTTTAGTTATTGTTGTTTTATTTGGAATCAACAAGCCAAAATGTGCATGTGCATACTTAATAATGTAATATAATGTAATTTACTGTGAAAGTAGTAATGTAGCGCTGATTAAAGAGAAACACCACATTGATTTCCTCTTTCTGTATTGCAGCAATATAAATGTTAGGAGTATTAATTGTAATAAAAACAATTCTCAATTTTGAGCTACAGTATATTCAGCCAGTCAGATGGTATCACTGTGTAAATGTGCTGTAAATGTTGAGAACTTTTTCCTCAATTTCTGTTTTATAAAGAGAAGATTTTTTTCAACACATTTCTAAACATAAGAGTTTTAATTAAAATATTTTATCGTTGCCATGATGACAGTATAAATATAAATCATTATAAATCATTATATAACAACCGTTTGTTCTGTAGACTCTTGGAAAAAATATTACTTAAGGGGCTAATAATTTTGACCTTGAAATGGTTTTTAAAAAATGAAAGCATTTATTCTAGCCTGAATAAAACTAATAAGAGTTTCTCAAGAAGAAAAAAATATTATAGGAAATACTGTGAAAAATTCCTTGTTCTTTTAAACATCATTTTGGGAAATATTTAAAAAAGAAAAACATTCATAATAGGAGGGCTAATAATTTTGACTTAAAATATATATCTGCTCTCTCAGGTACAGACCACAACCATGTGCATCTCTGTGAGTCTGAGCGGTTCGGTGGTTCTGGGCTGCCTCTTCGCTCCCAAAATCCACATCATCCTCTTTCAGCCGCAGAAGAACGTCACCACACTCAGAGTGGCCACCACGCGCTTCAGTGTGACCACCGGCCCCGGCTCCAGCTTCTCTCAAGGTATCATTTTTGGTCTCCATCCTCAGTAAATCTGCATCAATATAATCAACAGCTGCTGTATAAATCAAACATATTGGTGTGAGTTTTATTAATAAAATATGGATTGGCAATTGCTGAACCAGCATTATAAGTGAAAGATATTGATGAAAATATTGAGTACTTTATGATGGTGGAGTAATATTGAAGCATAAACATGAAGTATTATTGAGCCTGTGAGGGAATGGATTGGGGTTTATTGAATTACATGGAGTTCTGGGAATCGAATTAAATGGATCAATAACATTTTTAACCTCAAAATCATGGGACAAATAAATTACACTTTGTTGCCTATATGAATTATTATATATCTAATAATATATATAACTCTAAAAATAACAATCAACCTTTAGTTATAAAATGGCTCTAAAATTGTAGAAAAACAGAATTTAATAACAGAATGTACAATATTAGAATTTATGCTATTTTTTTCTGAGCAAAAATTAAAGAAAAAACTATTTGGAAACATTATTTCACTCATATTTTGACATTTTATTTTGATTAAACTAATTTGAAATATACTTTACTCACATTTTTTTTCAATTAGTTTTTATATAAATTCACTTTTGAAAATGCAATTGCGACTTTTCCCTAATTTGGTTATTATTCTAGTTACAGCTTAGCATAATAGAGTACACCCCGTTTTTAAAATGAATATTTTTATCCATTTCTCAGTGCATAGGCAATGTATTTTGGTGCATTTTAACAAAACAGATTTAGTAAACAGATATATTTATTAAAATTTAATTTTAGTCACCAAACATTTAGAAATTGAAAGATTAACAATTAAATTGAAGCAAAATATTGCAAAAAAAATCACAAACTACAAAATTTTAACTAGATTTTTCATATTTTTTGCTTCTCTTGATTTTTCCTCTTTTTTAAATTTGTATTTAATATTTTTCTATTACATAAATTTGGGTGTACCAGTTTTAGGACCATTATCGTAAGTTATTTTGTTAAATAAGCTCCATATTTGGCTTTACTACTGATTAATCTAATGTATATGCACAAATATAATATTGTATAGCTTCCTATTAAAACTATGAATTTAAAAGATTTGTGAGGGGTGTACTTATATATGCTGAGCACTATATAATGGAATCAACAGGCCAATGATGTGCAGTCTTAATAATGTAATGTGAAAGTAATAACTACGTATTTTAAATGATATAATATTGTAGCTCTGATTAAAGATGTACACCAGTTATTTCTTCTTCCTTTTATTGCAGCAATAACAATCGCTAGAATCAACACTAAGAAAAAATATTACAAAAAATAAATAAATATTAAATAAATAAATTCAATTACACATTAGACATGTTAAATGTGTGTGTGTGATGTGTGTGCGTGCGTGCGTGCGTGCATGCGTGCGTGCGTGTGAGTGTGTATGCTTGTGTGCGTGTGTGTGTGCAAATTATTCTTATGATACTCATCCAGATGCTTAGCAGTACTTGATTTGCATATTTCTACTGTATATAGCAACATAGGCTCATTCTGAAAGCGTAGCCCTATATACATTTCTGGAGATTGCATATGGCCAGAAGTACATATGACTGCATTTCATCTTTAAAATGAACACTACGGGGCAGTATGACGCCGTTCCTTTTCGCACTACTACCTGTAGCTGAGTAGCAGAGCAGATTTGACCGTGATGACCATACCTGCCAACATTTGTCTCCAAAAATCCAGGATATTTGGGGGGTCTTGGTGTCGGGGGTGAAGTGTCTTAATAACACAGCTGAGAACCGGGGGGTGAAATTCTGGGAGTTTTCCAGGAGAAATAACAAAACGGGAGGGTGGCGGGAGATGGGTCTGAAATACGGGAGACTGCCAAGAAAAAAGGGAGTGTTGGCATGTATGGTGATGACAGGGTTCGAGTCAGGTGAAGAATGGTTCCAGAAAGTGGGTAAGATCAAAATAAAAGTCAAAAAATAAAATAAACAAGGAAATAACAGGGTGAGAATGTGGTACAAGCTGAAAACGTGGTATAAATCAAGCGGCCGTGGGGGCTTTTCTTTTTCTGGATTGCTTTTGAAAACACTGTCGGTTGGGTTTAGGGAAGGGGGTGGGTGGGTGGTAGGGATCAGTCAGTCAGTCATTAAGTCAGTCGACAGCGGCCTCTGGTGGATTTACATGAGAACGGCAGCCACGAATGGCACTCGCGAGAGAAATTTGAGATCTGGAAAAAGCATAGACAGCGGACTCTGGGGGATTCGCATAGACAAAAACTGCAAAAAAAAAAGTACCTCCTGGGATGTATTTGGCACTCTCCAGAAATGTATAAAGCGCTACGTAATCAGAATGAGCCTGGGTTTACATTATTTCTATTGTGTCTTTTCAGCTTCGGCCTCCAACATTGTGCCTACAGTATGTAATGGCAGAGAGGTAGTGGACTCAACAACATCTTCACTCTGAGAAAACAGGATTCCTGTTTGTTTGCCAAATGCGATATACAGATAAATCCTATCTTCACTAGTCATGAAATCAAGTGTTTGCTAATGTTGAGGAGGCTGTTCGGAATAAAGAATAAAGCCTGTTATGTTGTTCTCAACGTGCTGTGAGTACAATATCCCATTTGTTTCTCTTTCTCTTACTCTTTCTCTATCTGACTAGTTAGATCATATCAGTGGGATGCCAGTTTAAGCTCTGTATACCCATTCTTTTTATGGAAACCATAATAAAGTATTGTTTGAGATATGGAGTTAAAATATAGTAAATCTGTTTAAAGTATTATATACGAGATGTTTTTAATGTAGATTTATGGTGATTCTGGTTTGTGCTTTCTTGTAATTTATGTAAATAAAATGTGTTTTATATGAATTCAAGCTTTGTGGTTGATTTACTGTCTTTATTATATTATATTATATTATATTATATTATATTATATTATATTATATTATATTATATTATATTATATTATATTATATTATATTATATTATATTATATTATATTATATCCACACACTTCCTTTGATGCCTGCAAAGAGTAAACTTTGTACTTTGTCCCCATCTAGAGGATGTAAAGGCTCATTACATCAAGCTGGTAAGGTTAACCAAAAATGTGATAATACATTGGGCCTCGAATTTAATTGTTATATCATTTAATTACATTACTTCTTCTGTTATAAACATAATATTTCTATACTTCATCCTCACAAAATCCACATATGCAGCCTATCACTGGCTGACCAGTCGTGTTACAAAGGGGTTATTAATATACACTCATCGCTAGTGGTGAAATGGGAAATTTTCTTGTCAACATAAATTCATTTTTTGTGATGCTTTTATCTGCAGAAACTCTATTTTTATCAGCAATTTTATCATTTATGAAAAGCCTGTTGTCAGCCGTGCTGCTTAATTCTCCATTTTATATCTACTTTTACCACTTTTATAGTGCTTTAACATATTCAAGCAGCATTATATCTCAAGTTAAATGAGAACTACAGAAAGTTCTCAGACGTTAGATGCTATGTGAGGTAAGCACACTGTATACAACTGTATGCTTATTATTAGGAATACACCACTTTAACATTAATGTCAAATGCATAAATACAACACGTTTAGGTATGAAGACACGATCAAGATGATCTTACCTAAAGTTTAACCCAACCATCAGGATGAGGAAGAAAGCTGAATTACTGTACAGGTGACATGGATGCTGGCCTGACAGGTTTGTCTGAGTGTTTCAGAAACTAATAATCTATTTGCATTTTCACATCTCCAGGGTTTACAGGAAATAGTCTGAAAAATAGAAAATATGCCTTAAGTACACCGGCTCTCAGGGCAAAACTGCCTTGTTGATGCCGGAGGAGGATGGCCAAACTTTATGGGCAAAAAGAAAGACAACAGTAACTCAAGTAAATCCTTATTACAACAACTGATATCTGCAGACTGAACACACAACACATTTAAAGCAGACGAGCTACAGCAGCAGAATGTGAACCCTGTGACACTTCTGTCAGATATGAACTCCAAACTGAGGCTACAAATCACACAGGGTCCCCAAAATTAGACAACAAAAGATTGGGCAAAGGGTGGCACAGTGGGTAGCACTGTCGCTTCACAGCAAGAAGGTCACTGGTTCGAGCCTCGGCTGGGTCAGTTGACATTTCTGTGAGGAGTTTGCATGTTCTTCCTGTGTTCGCTTGGGTTTTCCTCGGGTGCTCCGGTTTCCCCCAAAAGTCCACAGACATGCGATACAGGTGAATTGAGTAAGCTAAAAATTGTCTGTAGTGAATGTGTGTGAAAGAGAGTGTATGGGTGTTTCCCAGTGATTGTTTGCAGCTGGAAGGACATTCGATGTGTAAAACTTATGCTGGATAAGCTGGCAGTTCATTCCGCTGTGGCGACCCCTGATTATTATAGGGACTAAGCTGAAAAGAGAATGAATGAATGAATGAATGAATGAATGAATGAATGAATGAAGGTAGGGCAAAAAGGTGCCTGGTTTGATGAGGCTTGGATTTGGATCAAAATTTGAAGCCAACAACATGGAAAAATGTATCAATTCTCTCTCATTCAGGCTGCTGGTGATCAGGGGCGATTTTAGGATTTTCATTTTAGGGGGGGCTCAGCTCCTTTTGAGAAATAATAATAATAATAATAATAATAATAATAATAATAATAATAATAATAATATATAGATATAGATATATATACATATATAATATTATTATTATTATTTGTTTTTTAGGGTTGTATGCTAAACTATCAACTAGCAGTATTCCACTGTATTGTATAGACATGCATAATCATTTGAGTTCTGAATGAGCCAAATAGGCTCAACACACCTGTTTACTGTAGTAAAAGCCACTATATGTTGAAGTACAATTTTTGTTTCCATGCATTTAATAAATAAAACTGCCACTTTTCTAATTAAATGGCACACATATAAAATATATAAATTTAACTAATTCACATATTTCACGAACTGAATCATAATATTAAAATAGGAAATATTTTTAATACAAGACTACACATGATGTTTCTATCTCTGTCAGTGACGTTGACAGTTAAAATTAGTACATTCACTAAGTGGTTCTGTCACTGTTTAATCTTTTCTGTGCATGACTATGGTATAGATAATGCCACATGCACTGTAATGTGTTTAATAATGGTGGTTTATATTGAAATAAAATAGTAAAATGTTTGTTAAGAGTTACCTTTTCGCTGCAGGAAACAGTTGTGATTATAAGGGGAGCACTAATGAAACAGTAGATTGGAAACCCGATTTCTCCCATATGACACTGGGGTACAAGTGACACAAGTGTATCCATATCAAAGAACTGCAAATAAGCATATTTTATAACAATTTATCAATAAACACACCATCTTCTCGCTTTGTGGTTTGCTGATCAAATGAAAAGCGAAAGTCGGGGAGGAGCTGAAATCTGTCACCGTCTTCTTGTTTTCACATCAAATTTCAATTCAATTCAATTCACCTTTATTTGTATAGCGCTTATACAATGTAGATTGTGTCAAAGCAGCTTCACATAAAAGGTCACAGTAAATAGGAACAGTGTAGTTCAGTTTGTAGTGTTTAAGTTCAGTTCAGTTGAGCTCAGTTCAGTGTGGTTTAATAATCACTACTGAGAGTCCAAATATTAAATAATATTAAAAATAACAACGATGCGCAGCTCTACAGATCCCGAACCATGCAAGCCAGTGGCGACAGCGGAGAGGAAAAAAAAACTTCACTTCAATTTAAATGGAAAGAGACGATAATTTGGTCTACAGTTTATGAGCTAATCTGAAAAGTTTTAGGGGGGCTGAATAGCCACAGACCCCCTAATATAGGCCTAGCGACGCCTATGCAGGTGATAAACAGAAATGACGTGGATGTTATTTTCTTGGGACACTTTACCCCTTAGCTCAAAATGAGCATAAATGAAATATCACAACCTACCAGAGAGTATTGCTGCTGGGCTTGTCCGTCATTTTATGACCAGTGTCTTGTGATGGCAGATTGTCCTGCTGAATGTATAACCATAAAGCTCAAATCATCTCAGATGGGTTTCTTGAACATGTCAGAATTCACAAGACTCAAATGGCCTCCAGAGCAGATCTCAATCTAGAGTCCTTTTGAGATGTAGTGAAAAGAGATTTACATCAAGGACGTGCAGCCAACAAGTCAGCAGTAACAGCTTTTTAGTAAGAGACATACATACATACATACATACATACATACATACATACATACATACATACATACATACATACATACATACATACATACAGACTACACAGACTTTTAAAGAAATAAATTTATTTATTTATTTAGGTGCCACCGTTATAATTATAGACATAAAAATATAATTATTTGGCACACGGGGAATCAGATAATTTGAGGAAAATTTAAATTTGGGTAGCTAAATTGTTTTTATTTAACGTTTATAACGTTGTTAATAAGTTAATATAGTCTATGTTAACATATATCATTGTGACTCAAACTGTGAATATTATATAATATTAATGCTTTGCAGCCCTGTGGCGACTGTTGTATGTTGTAGTAAACTACAGACACTGTAAACCAGCTGTAAACTATTGTTTCGGCAGTAACGTAGGGAGGAGTGTGATTGTGACGTACACTGTCGGAAACACGGAAGTTCAGTCTGCAGACAGTCCCGAAGAGTGAGAGTGAATCTGCAAACTTTCCCTGTACCGCCAACAGCAGGTCAGTATCTTTTTACCCGATTAGTAATGAAATATGTAATCATATTTATCGGCGATGTTGCTTTTTACAATATACACTTCGCTGCTACACGTGAAGCTGAAAATGCCAGTGTGCGCCAGGAACCCATTTTAATCGCACGCCTGTTACACTAAACGCATAACATTGTCACGCTGCGATTGTGAGCACTTGACGTTTGTCATATAGCATAAAATCCTAAACATATTTGTCAGTTAATAAATGCTCTCTTATTGTTAAATAGACACACCCCCGTGATTTCTAGAAACGAATTTACAGTGCAGATAAGCTGATAGGCTGCCAGGAGCGTCTACGTCACTTACAGTAAACTCCGGCATGTCTCCACATGTCCCAGCAGAGCTGTGGTGATTTGGTCTTAAAGCGAAACCAAAATTTGCTGTTAGTTTACAAAGCATTAAGTTTAGGTTTACAACCCTTTTTCACTATTTTGTAGTTTTAGCTGAAACTGTGGTTGTTTGATTCATAATATTCAAGTTAATGTCTACTGCCACTTTAAAAGTAAAAATAAAACACTTTAGATACAGTGAGGTTCTACACTCACCGGCCACTTTAATAGGTACTTCTGTCCAACTGCGACATTCGGACGGTAGAGTCAGAATTTGGCAACAACATGAAAGCATGCATCCATCCTGCCTTATATCAACGGTTAAGGCTGATGGTGGTGGTGTAATGGTGTGGGGGATATTTTTTTGGCACACTTTGGGCACATTAATACCAATTGAGCATCGTGTCAATGCCACAGCCTACCTGAGTATTGTTTCTGACCATGTCAATACCTATATGACCACAGTGTACCCATCTTCTGATGGCTACTTCCAGCAGGATAACGTGCCATTTGCAGCAACTGCGTGATGCTATCATGTCAATTTGGACCAAAATATCTGAGGAATATTTCCAGTACCTTGTTGAATCTATGCCCCAAAGGATTAAGGCAGTTCTGAAGGCAAAAGGGTCCAACCCAATACTAGTAAGGTGTACCTAATAAAGTGGTCGGTGAGTGTATGAAGGGAAACAATCAGTTTGTGCAAAAAACTAGTAGTTCTCAACATTATTACTTCTAATAATTTGCATATAGTAATTATTGTGAATGCAGGCAGGACCATTTAACAATCCTGCAGATTAAATTTAATATTGTTCAGTTTCTTGCACAGGCTGTGTGTATGTTTTGTTCAATCATGAATGTGGCCACTGACCTGAATTTAAGTTCACTGTTACAGATATAAAAAAAAATAAGTATCTAATGTTCTGCTAAATAAAAATTTTAATTTTTACATTTTGGATGGCCTGAGGGTGAATCAGTTAAAAACAGATGATCTATCCCTTTACGATTTTTTAAAATTTGCATAATAAAATAGTTGTCTTTTATCAAACTTGTTTGAAAAATGTTTGGAAAAATAAAAGAAATAAACTTCTAGAGTAATGCTTTTACTATGAAATATGTGCATGTGACAAAACTAAATTTAAAAGGGTTAAATAATAATAAATTATATGTAATAATTAAAGAAAACAAACATATTTTCTTTTTCTTAAACTTGTTTATTTATTAATGAATATAACTATAGACTGCATTTTTTGCATGAGAGACACTGGCCTTTATGGTCTAACTTACTGGTCTTATGATGCGCAGAGATAGATTTCTGTTATTTACCAAAAAAAAAATTGAAATATTAAGTAAAGATCATTTTCCATGCAGTCATTTTGTGTATGTCCTACAGTAAATATAAATATATATATTTTGATTAGTAATGTGCATTGCTAAGCATGTCCTTTAGTAAACTTTAAAGGCTATTTCTCAGTATTTGGATTATTTTTTTAACCCACAGATTCCATATTTTCAAATAGTTTTATCTGAGCTATACAATATATTATTAAATTCTAACAAACATCAGTGGTAAGCTTATTTATTCAAGTTTTGTAAGATGTATAAATCTCAATTTCGATAACTTTATGATCCTTACAACATACTTTAATTGCTGATTAATTCGTCATTGATTGTTTAATATATTATATTTTAACATTGTATGATTGATTATGAACAAGGAGGACAAAGATGGCACCCAAGCGAAGGGCAGCATCGAGCACCAAAGCTGGAGGGAAGAAAGTCAAGCAAGAGACGCAACCTGAAGCTCCACCCAAAGACAAATTCACTTCCGCCAAAGAGGCCCTGAAGGCAACAGGACCGCAGGTGAAGTGCACAAGGAACCCAGACAGCTTATGTCATCTGTCAAATGCTGAGGTGAGACTCAACAAGTGTTTAAATCATTTTAAGGGCTATTTCACCCCAAAATTAAGTTAATCACTGATTTTTTTTATTACACTGTTTATTAAAACTGGTTTCACCTAAAACTATTGACCTTATTCTTGATGTATGAGTGGGCACAGCCATTGGAATCTTTTTGGCGCCGGTCTCATTCACTTTAAATTATTTTTAGATGTAATAAACAGCTTGTTATGCTGCTTGATTTTGCAAACTGACATTTTTTATTATATTATTATTCCACTTTTTATGTATAGTAAAATTAAATCATAAGTTCTAAAACAATTATAAAAATGTGCACACTTCCGCGTCGTAGAATTATGTCAGTAAGGCATCAAAATATTTCTAAAGAGATCAAAGTAAATCCACATAAATGAAGAGATCAGTCAAGATTTATGAAGATCACTTTAAATGGTGAACAGATTTCATTTAGGTTTTTATTCATGTACAGTAAACATTGATCAGCAAACATAAGCAGAAGCTCAACCATCTGTTCATTTTATGAAGCAATCATGTCTGTTTAAGAGACTTGGATTAAAATGCTCAATTCAGATGCCTTTAGAAAAGAAGCATTTTCTGTGAATGAGCTTTAAATGGAGTAACAGAAGTCTCTCAGATTTATTTGTGTTCATGGATTCTAATTAGGGGTGTATCAGATCATGGTTGATCAGTGATTCATATGGATCACAACCCAGAGTTCAGAACATGCGTGACCCACGGATTAATGCATTTTTAAACTTGTAGATTAACCCTAAAATTTGTCAACACCCATGCAACATTAAAATTCTGTGCATTCAAATCTGTTTGAAAAACGCAAAAATCAAGAAAGAGATTTCATTTTTAGAGCTAGTTTTGAGTTAGTTATGAAGTTACAAACAGTTAAATAACACAGAAGTACTGGGATAACAGTTTATTTAAAACCACTGATGTGTATGGTAAAGATTAAAATCGCCATCATATGCTGAAAGTTGTAGGCAGCAATTACATTATTTAACCAAAAGGTGGCAACAACCAGCCATCAAAATATGCCTCTGAATAATTCTTCAAAAATGACACATCTAGCAATGAAACATGAAGTTTTATGAGTCATTCATTGAAAATAACTCAAATAAATATGAATTGTACGAATTATAATGTTAGATGTATACATTTAGTGTTATCAGCAGCAGTTGTAGTAACAGTGAATTTTTCACCGTACTAAATATTTTACAATTTATTTTCATTCAGCTAATTATTTCTTCATTCTATTTTTAATAAAATTACAGATTCTGTGTTCTGTTGGTTAAAACCAAACCTTTCTTGCAGTACTGTTTTGTTATAAATTGCAAGCAAATCACATTGGTCTCCTCCCCTTTTTTTTATAAAACCACATAAAAAAAAACTGTTTGCACATAAAAACTTGACCTGAATCAAAGAAAAATCTTGTGTGATCCAAACCAACAGGTTCACGAGGATTACGACTGTATGCTAAACCAAACCAACATAGGAAACAACAACAACAAATTCTATGTAATCCAGGTCTTAATGTCAGGAGGGAAGTACTATTGCTGGACAAGATGGGGAAGAGTGGTATGCTTTTTTTCTTTCTGTTTTTTTGTACAACTTGATGTAGCTTCTAATGAATGACTCGGTTTTCCCATCTTTCACCGTTTGCAGGGAGAGTCGGGCCAAAATGCTTTAGCTGGTCCATCTGCCGCTGATGCAGCCATTAAGAGTTTTGAGAAGAAATTCAAAGAGAAGACCAAGAATAATTGGAGCGACCGAGAAAACTTTGTCTCGCATTCTGGGAAATACACATTGATAGAAGTGGACGGAGACCAAGATGCAGAAGTGAAGGTCAATTTTGCAATGTGAATCGATTTATTTTGTTCTTTATTTGACTGAGCTCATGTTCTTGTTATTGTCAAAAAACTGACACATTAAACAGTTTCTAATGATTGTGTTTCTTACAGGTGGACTCTGTGGATGGCGGCGCTGTGAAGGTGAAAAGTGAACAAAATGTTTTGCCTTGTACATTGGATGCTGAAACTCAAAGACTCATGCGATTCATCTTCGACAATGACATGTTCAAAGAAGCTATGACCAGCA
Source organism: Danio aesculapii (assembly GCF_903798145.1). Classification (NCBI taxonomy): domain Eukaryota; kingdom Metazoa; phylum Chordata; class Actinopteri; order Cypriniformes; family Danionidae; genus Danio; species Danio aesculapii. Next base: position 44,421,895 of record NC_079440.1, on the reverse strand, counting down.
TGGACCTAGGTTAGTTTATTGTGACAGAGCTATTGAATTGATTGTACTGTACTGTACTGTATTTAATAGCTATAATACTGCAGTCCTTTTATAACAAGATTCCGATCGCTGCGAGAAAAGTTATATCTTAAAGGAACCCTCCTCCTTTTTTGTCTTGCTTAATATCATTGCTCCTGCTGCAGTTATGATATGGCAGCTAATTCCTTTGATTATTACACCAGAATGACAGTTTATTTTAGTCTCTAGACATATCAACCTGGAAAATAGCGACTTTTAATTTTTCGTCAGTCTTATTACACAATGTAACTAACGAAGAGTCAGTCTTTAAATAGGAAAATTGTCAAACCTCACTTTTCTTTTGTTTTTTTGAGGGAGATGCTAACTGTCTAATCCGAATCAATGATTTATGCTAAGCTAAGCTAAAACTGCTCCTGCCAGACCCGGAGATTAGCTGAATGGATTTAAAATGGTAAAACTCCACTGTTTAACTCTGCAGGAGTTGTAAAATGAGTCTATTTCCAAAAAAAGTGGAGTTTTCTTTAAAAGACTGCAGATCGCTCAAAGATTTATTTCCTATTTAACATGCATTCTCTGAACATCACTGGGGAGTTTGGGCTGTGTGATTGTGAACTGAAGATGCCTATATACAGCTTTGCTGAGTCTCATCTGTAACATTAAATAAGATACATTTTTGTGGAGGAGTTTTATGTGTCACATATTTCTCTGTCAGATATTAAGAAGATGCCCTTGGGGAAACTCAGCAAGCAGCAGATAGCCAAAGGCTTTGAGGCTTTGGAGGAAATTGAAGCTGCAATAAAGAAAAGTGAACGGAACAAGTTTGAAGAACTCACCAACAAATTCTTCACCATAATTCCTCATAACTTTGGCCGCAACAGACCCCCTGTCATTTCTGATGATTCTGTTCTTCAGAGCAAGAAGGAGATGCTTTTGGTGAGAACAATTACTTTTTATAAAATAGGGCCTAGTTATCACATCTATCTATCTATCTATCTATCTATCTATCTATCTATCTATCTATCTATCTATCTATCTATCTATCTATCTATCTATCTATCTATCTATCTATCTATCTATCTATCTATCTATCTATCTATCTATCTATCTATCTATCTATCTATCTATCTATCTATCTATCTATCTATCTATCTATCTATCTATCTATCTATCTATCTATCTATCTATCTATCTATCTATCTATCTATCTATCTATCTATCTATCTATCTATCTATCTATCTATCTATCTATCTATCTATCTATCTATCTATCTATCTATCTATCTATCTATCTATCTATCTATCTATCTATCTATCTATCTATCTATCTATCTATCTATCTATCTATCTATCTATCTATCTATCTATCTATCTATCTATCTATCTATCTATCTATCTATCTATCTATCTATCTATCTATCTATCTATCTATCTATCTATCTATCTATCTATCTATCTATCTATCTATCTATCTATCTATCTATCTATCTATCTATCTATCTATCTATCTATCTATCTATCTATCTATCTATCTATCTATCTATCTATCTATCTATCTATCTATCTATCTATCTATCTATCTATCTATCTATCTATCTATCTATCTATCTATCTATCTATCTATCTATCTATCTATCTATCTATCTATCTATCTATCTATCTATCTATCTATCTATCTATCTATCTATCTATCTATCTATCTATCTATCTATCTATCTATCTATCTATCTATCTATCTATCTATCTATCTATCTATCTATCTATCTATCTATCTATCTATCTATCTATCTATCTATCTATCTATCTATCTATCTATCTATCTATCTATCTATCTATCTATCTATCTATCTATCTATCTATCTATCTATCTATCTATCTATCTATCTATCTATCTATCTATCTATCTATCTATCTATCTATCTATCTATCTATCTATCTATCTATCTATCTATCTATCTATCTAATCTATCTATCTATCTATCTATCTATCTATCTATCTATCTATCTATCTATCTATCTATCTATCTATCTATCTATCTATCTATCTATCTATCTATCTATCTATCTATCTATCTATCTATCTATCTATCTATCTATCTATCTATCTATCTATCTATCTATCTATCTATCTATCTATCTATCTATCTATCTATCTATCTATCTATCTATCTATCTATCTATCTATCTATCTATCTATCTATCTATCTATCTATCTATCTATCTATCTATCTATCTATCTATCTATCTATCTATCTATCTATCTATCTATCTATCTATCTATCTATCTATCTATCTATCTATCTATCTATCTATCTATCTATCTATCTATCTATCTATCTATCTATCTATCTATCTATCTATCTATCTATCTATCTATCTATCTATCTATCTATCTATCTATCTATCTATCTATCTATCTATCTATCTATCTATCTATCTATCTATATCTATCTATCTATCTATCTATCTATCTATCTATCTATCTATCTATCTATCTATCTATCTATCTATCTATCTATCTATCTATCTATCTATCTATCTATCTATATCTATCTATCTATCTATCTATCTATCTATCTATCATCTATCTATTCTATCTATCTATCTATCTATCTATCTATCTATCTATCTATCTATCTATCTATCTATCTATCTATCTATCTATCTATCTATCTATCTATCTATCTATCTATCTATCTATCTATCTATCTATCTATCTATCTATCTATCTATCTATCTATCTATCTATCTATCTATCTATCTATCTATCTATCTATCTATCTATCTATCTATCTATCTATCTATCTATCTATCTATCTATCTATCTATCTATCTATCTATCTATCTATCTATCTATCTATCTATCTATCTATCTATCTATCTATCTATCTATCTATCTATCTATCTATCTATCTATCTATCTATCTATCTATCTATCTATCTATCTATCTATCTATCTATCTATCTATCTATCTATCTATCTATCTATCTATCTATCTATCTATCTATCTATCTATCTATCTATCTATCTATCTATCTATCTATCTATCTATCTATCTATCTATCTATCTATCTATCTATCTATCTATCTATCTATCTATCTATCTATCTATCTATCTATCTATCTATCTATCTATCTATCTATCTATCTATCTATCTATCTATCTATCTATCTATCTATCTATCTATCTATCTATCTATCTATCTATTTATCTATCTATCTATCTATCTATCTATCTATCTATCTATCTATCTATCTATCTATCTATCTATCTATCTATCTATCTATCTATCTATCTATCTATCTATCTATCTATCTATCTATATCTTTTTTTTATCTATCTATCTATCTATCTATCTATCTATCTATCTATCTATCTATCTATCTATCTATCTATCTATCTATCTATCTATCTATCTATCTATCTATCTATCTATCTATCTATCTATCTATCTATCTATCTATCTATCTATCTATCTATCTATCTATCTATCTATCTATCTATCTATCTATCTATCTATCTATCTATCTATCTATCTATCTATCTATCTATCTATCTATCTATCTATCTATCTATCTATCTATCTATCTATCTATCTATCTATCTATCTATCTATCTACAGTACAGACCAAAAGTTTGGACACGCCTTCTCATTCAAACAGTTTTCTTTATTTTCATGACTATCAAAATTGTAGATTCACACTGAAGGCATCAAAACTATGAATTAACACACATGGAATTATATACATTATATACATAACAAAAAAAGTGTGAAACAACTGAAAATATGTCATATTCTAGGATCTTCAAAGTAGCCACCTTTTGCTTTGATTACTGCTTTGCACACTCTTGGCATTCTCTTGATGAGCTTCAACATACCTGAAGTCACCTGAAATGGTTTTCACTTCACAGATGTGCCCTGTCAGGTTTAATAAGTGGGATTTCTTGCCTTATAAATGGGGTTTGGACCATCAGTTGTGTTGTGGAGAAGTCAGGAGGATACACAGCTGATAGTCCTACTGAATAGACTGTTAGATTTTGTATTATGGCAAGAAAAAGGCAACTAAGTAAAGAAAAATGAGTGGCCTTCATTACTTTAAAAAATGAAAGTCAATCAGTCCGAAAAACTTTGAAAGTGTTCCCAAGTGCAGTCACAAAAAAACCATCAAGCGCTACAAAGAAACTGGCTCACATGCGGACCGCCCCAGGAAAGGAAGACCAAGAGTCACCTCTGCTGCGGAGGGCAAGTTCATCCGAGTCACCTGCCTCAGAAATCGCAGGTTAACAGCAGCTCAGATTAGAGACCAGGTCAATGCCACACAGAGATCTAGCAGCAGACACATCTCTAGAACAACTGTTAAGAGCAGACTGTGTGAATCAGGCCTTCATGATAGAATATCTGCTAGAAATCCACTGCTAAGGACAGACAAGCAGAAAAGACTTGTTTGGGCTAAAGAACACATGCAATGGACATTAGACCAGTGTAAATCTGTGCTTTGGTCTGATTTGAGATCTTTGGTTCCAACCACCGTGTCTTTGTGCAACATAGAAAAGGTGAACAGATGGACTCTACATGCCTGGTTCCCACCATGCAGCATGGAGGAGGAGTTGTGATGGTGTGGGGATGTTTGCTGGTGACACTGTTGGGGATTTATTCAAAATTAAAGGCATACTGAACCAGCATGGCTACCACAGCATCTTGCAGCGGCATGCTATTCCATCCGGTTCGCGTTTAGTTGGACTATCTTTCATTTTTCAACAGGACAATGACCCCAACACACCTCCAGGCTGTGTAAGGGCTATTTGACCAAGGAGAGTGATGGGGTGCTGCGCCAGTTGACCTAGCCTCCACAGTCACCGGACCTGAACCCAATCGAGATGGTTTGGGGTTAGCTGGACCGCAGAGTCAAGGCAAAAGCCCAACAAGCGCTAAGCATCTCTGGGAGCTCCTTCAAGACTGTTGGAAGACCATTTCAGGTGACTACCCAGGGCTTAATTTGTGCCGGAACACGCCGGATCCGGCACCTTTGAAATCTGATCTGGCACCTCATTTTACTGATCCCCCTCCTCAACTGCCCTCCTCTGCTGTTCACTTTCACTTTCTTCTGCGACTCCCCAACCCTCTTCACTTTCGTCTGCGACAAATCCAAGCACTCTTCACTACTTTCGTCTGCCACTCTTCCACCATCCAACGCCCCGCCATCTCAACACCCCCAATTCCCACCCTCCCTCCTACCGCTCTCCATTTTCATCTGCGCCGAACAGCCCATGCCAGATCCATTACCCCGATCTGTTCCGGGACCTCGCAATTCACAAATTATGCAATGTGACTACCTCTTGAAGTTCATCAAGAGAATGCCAAGAGTGTGCAAAGCAGTAAACAAAGCAAAAGGTGGCTACTTTGAAAAACCTAGAATGTGACATATTTTCAGTTGTTTCACACTTTTAATTCATAGTTTGATGCCTTCAGTGTGAATCTACAATTTTCATAGTCATGAAAATAAAGAAAACTCTTTGAATGAGAAGGTGTGTCCAAACTTTTGGTCTGTACTATATATATATATATATATATATATATATATATATATATATATATATATATATATATATATATATATATATATATATTGATAGGTCACCCAGAAATGCAAATGTCCCTACCATTTACTCACATTCAAGTGGTCTTAAACTTTTATGAATTTCTTTTTACTGTTGAACACAAAACTGAATTTCATACTTTAAATACAAAATTCTGAAGACTGTTGGAAAAATCATCCATAGTAGAAATAATGAGAGTCAACACCTGAACAATCTTTATTATATCTTCCTTTGTGTTCAACAGAAGAAAAACTCAAACCAGTTTAGAACAGGTTTAGGATGAGTAAATGATGACAGCATTTTCAGTTTTGGGTGAACTTTGTCTTGAATGTCAAGAAGTCTTGCCTACAGAAAATACCCACATTGATGGTGTGTGTTAGTTGAAAGCAATATAAAGTGCTTTTCCATCTTGATATAAAAAAAAAACAAAATGCAAACATTCTCATGCTTTCTCTTGTAGGTTCTTGCAGATATTGAAGTTGCCCAGAGTCTTAAAGCTGAATCTGAGAAAGCCAAAGAAGAGATGAAGGACACTGTGCCTCATCCAGTTGACCAAAATTACCAGTCTCTGAAATGCAGTCTGAATCTGGTGGATAAGAAGTCAAAGGAATATAAGGTTTCATTGCACAACACCATTTATAGTTCATAATGGAAAAAAGAGATTCACAATGTCTTTTTAATCTAGTAAACAACTTTTAAAGGGATAAAATCTCATCAGTTTTTCTCCCTGCAGAATTTACTTCATTGAGTAATATTATTAAAGTGGTAACATTTTACAATAAGGTTGTATTAGTAATGCATTTAGTAACATGAACAAACAATGAAGAAAACGTTTATTACCGTATTTATTCATTTTTTTAATGTTAGTTAATGGAAATAAAGTTTACTCATTTTCTTTTTGGCTTAGTCCCTTTATTAATTTGGGGTCGCCTTATCCAACACTTTTTCAAACACATGTTTTACACAGCGGATGCCCTTCCAGCTGCAACTCATCTCTGGGAAACATCCATATACACTCATTCACACTCATACACGGACAATTTAACCTTGTATATACACCCGGAGGTTTCCCCACGAACCCACACGAACGCAGGGAGAACATGCAAACTCCACACAGAAATGCCAACTGACCCAGCCGAGGCTTGAACCAGCGACCTTCTTGCTGTGAGGTGACAGCAATACCTACTGTCCTACTGCGTCGCCGGAAATAAAGTTATTCATTGTTAGTTCACGTTACCTCACAATACAAATATTAACAAGCATGAAATTAGATTTTAGTAATTCATTAGGAAATGTTGAACTATGATTTATAAATGCTGTACAAGTATTATTCATTATTAGTTCATGTTAGCAAATGGATTAACGAACATCAACTAATAAAACCTTATTGTAAAGTGTGACCATTACACCTTAATTAATTACAGCTAATTTGTTAATTGAAATATTAGATCATAATAAATTTGCTTAGAAGTATTGATGGGTGTTGTAGAGATGTGTTTTAAAATACAGTGCATCATGTTCAGAAATGCTTTCTCTCTGCCTTTTTTGCAATTAAGATCATTGAAAAGTACTTGAAGGCCACTGGACAAGCAGGACTCACTCTCGTGGATGTATGGGAAGTCGACAGAGAAACAGAGGTAAATACGGTATTGCATTGTTTAAATTTATGAATAGTACAGTATGTGATTTGGAATGTGTAAAGTATACACATAATAATGTGGAAAGCAAATGCATAGTAGCATTACATACAGCATATTAAGTAAAACCGTAACAATAAAAGTCAAATTGTGTGCTGCAATATAAAACCCTAATTTCATTTCAAACCAGCCTCAGTGGGTGTGCTGAATTCTCTTCATTAGTGAGTCTTTTTATCCTAATTAAATCTTTTGTGTGTGTGTAGGCTGAACGCTTCAGGGAAAATGATGCATTGGAGAACCGGAAGCTGCTTTGGCATGGAACAAATGTGGCAGTGGTTGCAGCCATTCTGAAGAGTGGCCTTCGGATCATGCCCCATTCTGGTGGACGTGTGGGCAGGGGAATCTATTTTGCTTCTGAAAACAGTAAATCTGCTGGTTACGGTGAGGAACATATAAGCACAGAAAAGAAAACAATTAATACAACATGACTGCGCAAGAGTACCATATTTTCTGCTAAATACATTTCATAAGTGGGTTTTTGAGGAAAAGTTGCTGTCAGATTTTGTACTATTTAATTGAGATAGTCTAGCACAGGGATGCCCAAACTCGGTAAGAATTAAATTCATTACAAGCAATATTTATAATAAATGTCAAACTTTTTTGGTCCCACTTTATATTAGGTGGCCTTAACTACTATTTACTTGCATCCAAAAATAAATACAATGTACTTACTGTGTTCACAATGTATTGCAGAACACTTCTGGTGCTCCTGAGGTGGGATAAGAGTAGGGTTAGGGACAGGTTTAGTGGTATGGGTAGGTTTAAGGGTGAGTTAAGGTGTAAGGGATGGTCAACATTGCAATTACAGAAATTATTTCCTGATGTAATTACATGCTGGTATTTAATGCTATTCAAACATAAGAACAATGTAAAAACTTTTATTTACACAGTATGCACATAACAAATAATGAATTTTTGTGTAAGTACATTTTAGCTAAGACCACCAATATGATGATGTGTGGAAAATGCACTACATCATTTTTTTTTTGCCATTCGGCACTAGATTATAATGTTAATTACATTATATATAAGTTGCTTTGCAATATATTCACAATATAAAAAAATAATTGACAAATATTCTAAAAGATGGTAGTAGTTATTTCCAGAGCTTGACATTAACAGCGGCCAACCAGCCAAATGCAGGTAAATTTCAGCTGTGGCGGCTTAGAGAGCCGATCCCACTAGCCCCTTTGGCTGGTTGAAAATCATTTCTAAGTTGTAGTTCATCGAGAAGCAGCATGACTGACAAAGTAACTGTTCGCACGAGCAAAAGAAAGCAGGTGAATACCGAATGAGATCACACGCATGGCGAGATGCAGGCTTTCTTCACTGATGTAACATAAATTTAATAGGAGATAGATTTAGATATATAACAATAGTCTTTTATGTAATTTTTTAAAAGAAAGTTTTGATTAATAAAAAGTGCATGTACACAGCTATATTTAGCTTGTTTTTAGTTTTTTAATTAGTTAAAATTTGAAGCTGAGAAGTAAGTATTATTTGTTTATTTATTTTTAGTGTGGCCAGAGAAAAAAATAGCTAAATTCTTAATGTTGAGCCCTGAAAAATCAAGTCAAACACAATGAAAGCACAACCCATTTGCTCATGCTCATTAAGCAAGCTCATACACAACACACTTAATAGTGTAATGAAAGAGGAGGCATGTGGAAATAACACTAAATCTAAATCAAGTAATTTTAGCATGTCAAAGTCAAATTTATGCAAATAAAATATATTTTCTCAACAACAAAATTATGGCTGGTGAAAATGGCGAGTGGCTAGTAATATTGAAAAACTACTAGCCACAGTGGCTGGTGATCCAAAAAGTTAATGTCAAGCCCTGGGTATTTCCTACTATTACCAGTTTACAAAACATGGCAATGTAGTAGACATTAATAACAGGCCCTTTTAATCAGATTTTTCCTAACTTCTGTTTTGTGTTTGCAGTGCGTCCATCAAACAAAATTGGCATCATGTTTCTAAATGAAGTTGCTTTGGGAAAGGAGTACACCATCACACAGGACGATTCCAGCTTAAGAAAGGCACCCCCTGGCTATGACAGTGTAATTGCACGTGGAAGCCTAGAGCCAGGTTATTTAAAAATTTTTTTTATATAATTAAATAAAAAAATTCATTATTATACATAATGTAAAACATGAGTTCTTTGCCAAGTTTAAGTCTTTTTTTTTTCTTGTTTAGATCCCTCAAAAGATGTCTTCATTGAATTTGATGGTAAAAAGGTGGTGGTTCCTCAGGGAAAAGCCATAAAACAGCAGCAGTACGAGGGAAGTCATTTCTACAACAGTGAGTACCTCATCTATAAGGAAAGCCAGTGCCGCATCCGATACCTCCTGGAGTTGAAGTTCAATTATTACTAGAGATGCAAATCAAGAAACTGTAGCTACATACAGTACAGCCACTTATCAAAGCCACTTCTGATATGTGGTTTCGCTCTTATAAAGTGCTGAACATTTGAGGTCATTCCTGAGTTGGAAATTCATTGAAGTTTTGTTTTTGAAAGCTACATTACAACTTTTTAATGTACTGTAAACTTTAGTGTGATCTTACAGTATGTTTGCTCATTTTGTCACATCTCTGAGTGAGGTTTAAATGCCTTCCTATCATTTATTTTCTGCAATATGTTATTCATGTTAGAAACAGATTTACTGGTTTCAGTAGTGTCATAAAAACAAGCTCTTATATGTGTTTAAAGTCATATGTCTTTAAGCATTTAAAAAACTTCAATCAGGGTGCATTTAATATGTATATATTTAGTAATTTAGGGGAAAATGAAGGCAGATAAAAGATTGTAATTGTTTTATTTTCTGAAATTAAAAGTTTAATTTGCACTAAATAATGCAGTAATGTGCATGTGACCCGTTGACTCGTTGCTGACAAGCATGGCTTGTGAAGGTAATGTGATGCTCTGGACCTTTATATATTTGTTTGATGATAATGGAAAGGTCTTGTACATGCACAAATGCAACATACTGTATTGTTTGTTTATAGTTATCTTTTCCCTTACATCTTATGGTGAGTTTTGAAGTTGCTTCATAAATGTTAATGTGAGGACGTGGCACTTCTACAATCTGAACATAATAAATAATTATACTTATCATTTTGCTATGTTGTGTTTCGTTATGGCCAGTAGATGTCACTTTTTTCAAACTACAAAGGTTTGCCTAAATTCTTTGTGGCATATATTCAAGAAGGGGCTGGAAATCATATTTTCAGCATCATGTGGTTGTTGAGATTTATCAGCTGCACATCCATGATGTGAATCTCTTGTTCCAGCACATCCCAAAGGTGCTCTATTGGACTGAGATCTGTTAACTGTGGACATTTTAATATACTGAACCCACTGACATTTTCAAGAATCCAGTTTGAGATGTACACCTGGTGTGTTATGCTAAAACTAGGCTCAAAGATAGAACACTGTGGTGATAAAGACACAGTATTGGAAAAATTGCGATGTTCAGAATGGCTGCAATATTGCAGTGTTTTGTTTTACTGTGATATATAGTGATATGGGGACGTCCAATGGCGCAGTGGGTAGCACGATAGCCTCACAGCAAGAAGGTCACTGTTTCAAGCCCCGGCTGGTTCAGTCGGCATTTCTGTGTGGAGTTTACATGTTTTCCCCGTGTTCGCATTGGTTTCCACCACAGTCCAAAGACATGCAGTACAGGTGAATTGAATAAGCTAAATTGTCCGTAGTGTATGTGCATGAATGAGTGTGTATGGATGTTTCCGAGTGATGGGTTGCAGCTGGAATGGCATCCGCTGTGTAAACCAAATGCTGGAAAAGTTGGCGGTTCATTCTGCTGTGGAGGCCTCTGATTAATAAAGGGACTAAGCTGAAAAGAAAATGAATAATAATAAAATTTCTCCAGATTTAATTAGCTTTTGGTAAGAAATCAGATACAGAAGTTAAATTATCAAATTTAAAATAGCATTGCATAGATTTAATTTTACAAACAATTCATTCATTCATTCATTCATTCATTCATTTTGTTTTCGGCTTAGTCCCCTTATTAATCTGGGTTTGCCGCAGTGGAGTGAACCGCCAACTTATCCAGCACATGTTTTACGCAGCGGATGCCCGTCCAGCTGCAACCCATCACTGGGAAACATCCAATTAAACATGGCAGTTTCTGTGATGTCACTATTGCGGATGCACACATTGGGATATCGATGCTAAAACTATTTACTGAGCAGCCCTAGCTGTGATGTTTAAACAATGTTCACTTAGTACTAAGGGGTCCAGACTATACCAAGAAAATATTCTCCGCTTCACAACTAGCAGCTGCTTGAACCACAGATACAAGGCAAGATGAATCCATACTGTGATGTTGTTTATGCAAATTATCATCTTAAATGTCTGAATGTTATAGCAGAAATCTGGACTTGTCAATCCTTGCAACTTTTCCCATTTTTTTCTATTAATTAATTCTTCTGACTTAAGGTGAATTGTAGCTTCAGTTTCCTGATTTCTCAGGATTTCTTAGGAATTTCCTGATTTCTCAGTTGCCAAGTATCATTGGCATAATCCTAAATACTGTACATACATAATCCTACCAATGTTTGCTGTCTTGATTTTTGAAAGATGTATAGCAAGAAAAAAAAATAACATCTGTTAATGGAAATGCCATAATCTTGCAATTGTTTTGTATGATTTTTTGTATCAGAGGACATTGTTTACTGTATCAGACTTGAAAAGCTGAGATGCTCACTCTCTGGCTCACTAGATTCCATTTATAAGACTTGGGATTCCTTTCTGCATGGTGGTGCAGTGGGTATAGCACATTTGCCTCACAGTAAGAAGGTCGCTGGTTTGAGGCTGGGTCAGTTGGCGTTTCTGTGTGGAGTTTACATGTTCCCCCCGTGTTCGCGTGGGTTTCCTCCGGTTTCCCCCAGAAGTCCAAAAACATGTGGTAAAGGTGAATTGGCTAGGCTAAATTGTCCCTAGTGTATGTGTGTGAATGAGTGTGTATGAATGTTTCACAGAAATGGGTTGCTGTAGCGACCCCAGATTAATAAAGGAACTAAGCCTAAAAGAAAATGAATGAATCAGAAGCTTTCTGTAAATCTGGAATGACAATCAGGCTACTGACAGTCCTGAATTGGTCTCCACAGAGTCCAGAACTGAAAACTATAGAGGGGGTGTGCAATTAAAACAATACAATAATAAACACGACTAAAGCTAAAGACCTAAAGAAGTTTGGTATGTTGTACTTCAGAACAGTCTCCTCAAGAGTGTGCCCTTACCTAAAAATCCTTTGCTTACTCCCACAAGGTAATATTTAATATTGTTATATTTTTATGTCAGTGTAAATGCGCGATATGCTTTAAAATGCATCCTCATAAGTGGCCAGATGACTTACAGTAGGCCATAGAAACATCTTGTGTTTGAAAGGTGTGCATTAGGACCCAGGGGATGACAGGCACTCTGCAGGACAGAGGAGTATGTGTCTGTTTGAAAGAGGAAGAAAAAAATCACAGAGACACAATGTGTGACAGTCACAGCCCTTCACAGCACCGGACACAGTGTGGAAGAGCATCCCGACGGACACCGGCTTAAGTGGTGCGAATACTGATCAACACTGCTGGAAACTGGAAGAGCAGGTGGGACCATAGCTTTTTTGTTTCACCTAGGTTTTGTTAGATGAAAAGTGTAACCTGTATGAACTTTGCTTCTTGGAGTCGAGGCTTTTTACTTTTTGAGGGATCCTGATCCACACCTGAGATGTTGAGTGCTGAATCTCAGGCCTCAAATGAGATTGCAGTGCACTTATTTTAGCAACGTTTCCACTGCGTGAAAGCATGTCCAGATGTTCAAATCTCCACTATGATTGGAGGATCATCAAAAAAAGCAAAGCAACGGAAAGGTGAGAGCAGCTCATGATGTGTTCTTTCACTGAATGTTGTGTGCTGGGAAACACATAATTGAGAGAAGCAGAGCACAAGATGACATGACAGCAGGTCATTCAATTTAAATTGGTGGGAAAAAAATAAAACGTGTTTTCAGATTTCTAGCAAAGTGGGATAAAGTGTGTGTGGGTCATGGGGTGGATGGGTGTTTGTGGGAAGCCCGTGACACAATCAGGTATGACTCATGTGACTCCCACTGACAAAACAACAATAGCACAAAAACAATAGCTATAGTAATGTCCTGCAACTTCATTGATCTATGAAGGTCAACAAGCCATTTGTGCAACAACAAAATTTATACTTCTGTTGGGGGGAAACAATCTCAGTAGACAAGAAGGATGATGTTGTGCCCTCATTAGCATATAGCAAGACCTGGTGAGTGGGATGAAGAAAAAAAAATAGTGAAGATTTTCTAAGAAGAGACAAGTTAAAAGAAAACACAATGGTTCTGGGAATGATCTGGTACTGCATGGGCCGGTATAATATTCTGACGGTATGATAACCTTGGACAAACATATCACGGTTTCACAGTATTGATTACTGCTCTAAAATATATTCTTTTTAAATCTCTGGGTATAAAAACATATACTTTTTTACCCTTTGAACACAATATATTTTATTTTGAGAAACATTTAAAACATTTTGGAGCAGAAAACATGTCAGGCTAAATAATTCAAAGGAATAATTGACATCTGCTGTCTTCATTAGTTTCAAAAAACGCAGATTTCTTTACAATTTAAAACAGAATTTTTGGATATACTGTTGTCCTAAAAAAAACAACAATGACAAAAAAAATCTTACATATACCATAGGAACGGTATAGCAGGAAATTTTGGCGGTTTTAAAACCTTCAATTTTCCACATCACGGTAAACCTTGAAAACAGTTATCGTCCCATCTGGTACCTTAAAGAACAGCAACTAGTTACTTTCTTGAAGAAATAAATACCCTTATGCATTTAGTGAAATAATCATTAACAGAATAAGGAAATTTCCTTTTGATTTGCACTCGAGTGTTTAGTGACAGCTGCTGTATTCTGATAATAAATGCATGTTTAGTTTGACATGAGGGGGATTTCTCTCTCTCTCTTTTCTCTCTCTCTCTCTCTCTCTCTCTCTCTCTCTCTCTCTCTCTCTCTCTCTCTCTCTCTCTCTCTCTCTGAATGATGAGTGATGGAGGCGTTTAAATTTACATAACTAATCATTACGGGCATGTCACCAATCCTCTTAATGACCCCTTGCACACTGAATTATCGTAGAGTAATATTCTGTTATTCCCTAAGGACTGTGGTTGTCAATATGCAGCCTCATTTCTTGGCAAGATTTTTCTTTGAAGCAACAGTTTGTTGAAAAAATGATTCATTGCATTTACTAAATGTTTTTTAAGGTTAGTGGTTGCAAACTATTTATATGTGTTGAATTTATGTGCAGTTTATTTATAAACTAATTTCAAGAGGATCACATGCTTATGATTGACCACAGCCGGTCCCACATTTGGCTACTTGGTCAAAGTAGCTTAGTTATATCAAAGCTTTTTTTGCAAATTTCATTTTTAAATCAAGCATCTTCAATCCATGTCAGTTCTGTGTTAGTGATCAATAAAACTGTTAATAAAACATATGAGGCATCATTGTTCTGTTCAATTATTTACTGCAAATAATATGCTGTACAAAACAGAAACAAATTATAGTACAAACTAAATATAACAGCACAAACAAAAAAATCCATTAAAACCAGATGTTACACATTTAAAAAACGATGTTTAGGAATGAACACTATATTGTATATATATATATATATATATATATATATATATATATATATATATATATATATATATATATATATATATATATATATATATATATATATATATATATATATATTTACAACTCTTCCTTAATGAATTGCACTACTTAATGTAGTATCATTTATAACCATCATGAACTAATAGTAATTACTATAGTATACTTTAGCCTTTACTACAGTAAACTATATATACAACTCTTCTCTCTGAGTCATCTTTTCATCAAGCAAGTTTTTCGTCCCAACACAATGATTGATTGGGGATTTCACTGAACAGAACAAGAGGTGGCCGTAACTCACCAAAAAGTTTGCTGTCAACCACCAAAAAACAGGAAGAAGAACAAATCATCATTCTCGCCATCATACGGATTTATTTTAACACAGCTGGCTCTGGTCCTCGCTGGGCCGGTTGCCGCTTCTGTGTGGAGTTTACAAGTTTTCCTTGTGTCCGCATGGGTTTCCCCCAGGTTCCCCGGTTTCCTCCCACTGTCCAAAGATATGCGTCATATGTATACCGCCTAAGCCTAATGAACACTCCCAGCATCAGTATTTTTCTTTATCAAAGTAGTTAATCTTAGCCACATCAGCAGAAAAGTTTTTGAGATCTACCTAAGCTCAATCACCCCTCTCGCCCTGCGAACAGGAGAGAGCCCTAAGCTCGAGGATATTGAGGTCAGAGCTCTCTCCCTGGACAGAATGCCAAACAAGCTTATTATAAATCATCAGCTAAGTGTGAACTCTTGAAACAAACAAATTAAGTTGAACATTACTAAATTTAATTAGTTTAAATTCATCCCATAGAAATTGTTTGCAACCACTTACCTTTAGAAAAATTAGTAAATCCATAAAAAACTGTTTTCAGTGTGTGTGTCATCTTGACATTTACATAGTATTCAGTATTAATAGATCTTCTCATTTCTTCTCAGAGATGGTTTCCACACAAGCGCTTGACAAACAGAAGAGCAAACCCTATTTAAACATGGAGAAGCCTGCCTCCAGCTCAAGTCCTTGAGTTATGGAGAAAGTAATGTCGGGTCTGATGCTGGGTCTCCTGACCAATCACAGCACTCCAAATGCCACCACTAGCCAAACCAAACCAACCCTTCCCAGCATGGAGGAGGTCATCCACTCCGAATCCCAGATTAAGCATCTGGTTGGACTCTTTTGCATGGTGACCCTAAACCTTGCAGCCCTATTGGGCAACAGTGGAGTCATGGTGGCAATCGCCAGAGCTCCTCATATGAAGAAATATGTGTTTGTGTGTCATCTCTGTGCAGTGGACTTGCTTTGTGCCATACTACTGATGCCTCTCGGAATCGTCTCTAGTTCTCCGTTCTTCAGCACTGTATCGTTTACTGTCTTGGAGTGCCAAGTGTACATCTTTTTAAACGTGTTCCTTATCTGTGCCTCGATTCTTACTGTTACCGCAATCAGCATTGAACGCTATTACTACATTGTGCATCCGATGCGTTATGAGGTGAAGATGACTCTAAACCTTGCTCTTGGTGTTATGGTCTTCATTTGGGTTAAATCTATCCTGATGGCTTTAGTCACACTTCTTGGTTGGCCAGCATATGGGAACCAGAGCTCCATCGCAGCAGCCCATTGCTCTTTACACTGGAGCCACAGTCGCCTGAGAAAGGTCTTTGCCATTCTTTTCAGCGTGCTTTGCTTCTTGGTGCCCGCGGTTGTGATTTTTGCTGTATATTGCAATGTATATAAAGTGGCACGAACGGCCGCTCGTCAGAATGTACCGATGCCAACCTGGGCGGCCAACCAAGCTAAGCGACGTTCAGATTCGATCAACAGCCAGACCACTATCATCACCACCACCCGCAGTTTGCCCCAAAGACTGTCCCCTGAGAGAGTTTTTGGGGGCGGAAAGGCTGCCATCACCCTGGTTGTCATCGTGGGCCAGTTTCTCATCTGCTGGCTGCCTTACTTCAGTTTCCACCTTCACATGTCCATCACCACTCCACTACAAAGCCCAGGAGACATCGAGGAAGCCGTCACGTGGCTTGCGTACTCCTCGTTTGCTGTGAATCCGTTCTTCTACGGCCTTCTGAACCGGCAGATTCGCGAGGAGCTGATCAAACTGAGAAAATGCTGTGCTAGTAGACCTGTTGAACTGCGAGCCTCCAGTCATGAAGGTTCCATCCAGGAAAACTTTCTCCAGTTTCTGCAGAGGACCAGCAGCACGGCTGAGACCACCAGACCCAGTTGTGGAAATTCCAGCCCGAGGAACACTGTGGATCAAGGGGCCAGGTTACCTGGACAGATCCCTGAGGAATGACTGAGTAAAATTCATGTGACGTTTTGAATAAGAAGAGCATTACAGTATGTGCATGGAAGTACTGTCGGTCCATGCAAAAATCGCCTCTAAATGCTCTTTGGACTAGTGTAATCTACATATCCATAATTTGTTGTTATGGTTGCCATAGGTCAGTGGCAACAATAATAATGTCATGTTTAAAGGGGCTATGTGTAGAATTCAGAAACACTTGTTATTAATGACACCCGTGAACTGCAGCAACTTATTGCTTGTGCTTGCACTCCTGCACACTTTACATACAAGAGACTTAATGTTGTTCAGTATACAGTTCTTTTTTTGTTGTTCTCTGATTGATTAGAAATAAAATGATTTTTAATAATACAGCATAATATTGTTTACTAACATACAACCATCATTTATGCTCTGGAAAGCAATGTTGTTTTTTTTATGAACATCTGCAGTGCTCTTTCCTCTTTACATTATAAACACACAAGAAATAAATGACTGATCATAGACATGTAGAAAAATATCACTGGCTTCATGTCAACTAATTAAGTAATTAATTGCACTATGACAGTTTGATTGTAAGGTATATCTGAGAGACGATATAGATCTGGCTCTTATATTTTGAATTAATCTTTGCATGGCACTTACTGACATTACAGAGTAGTAAACATCACATCATTTTGATTTCCTTCACAAACAAATGATTTCTCAGACAACAGTCTTAAAAATAAAATTATTTAATTGCATTGATGGTCCTATGAAAAACCTTTAACATTCCACAAAGAGTTCTTTATAGTGAAATACTGTTATTAATTATTTTAATTAATTTATTAAAAAATAATGTATTAAATTTTTTTTACTTTTTAAAAACCTAATTTCCTTTAAGAGCTGTTTACTGAAGGGTTCTTTAAGGGAGATCTATTACAGGGTGTACGCTGGGTCTTAAAGTCTAAAAATGTCTTCCATTTCAAATCTAAAATTTTAGGCCTTACGAAGTCTTAAATTCACCAAAAAGAATGTCTTGTAAGTCTTAAATCATTTTAAATGGGTCTTAATTTTTTCCATGCCCATGTCAATTTATTTATATTTTACAGTTTATTATTTTTAAAACTTCTTTTAAAGAAAATGTATGTTGAAATACTTTTTTGATAGGGCAAGTAAAAGAATGGCCCAACTAGGCCATTAGAAAAAAAAATAAACCTTAGCATTTAGCCTTGTTTAAGTCTGAAATTTCATTCATAATGGTCTTTAAAAGTCTTGAATTTGACAATGAAACCTGCAGAAACCCTGTATTGTATTATACCCCATTATAAAATATATGAATATGAACACAGACTTTTCAAACAGCTAGCCCGACGGCTTCTGGTGACCTGTCTTTCCATTAGAAATTGCCATGTTTAAGATCTGCTTTCTTTAATAAATAAGTGATCATTACGGCCTGATGTTATATATATATATATATATATATATATATATATATATATATATATATATATATATATATATATATATATATATATATATATATATATATATATAAAGCAGGACAAGACAAGAAGCACTGCAATAAATTAAATTTTCCCCTGCCATCTCTTTAAAATATGAAAATTTATGTTACCCCAGTATTTTGCATGGAGTTTCTGCGCTAGCCTGCTGCCATTGACTGCGCTAGCGTTTACACGCCTTTCATCTCCTTTTTTGTTTGAACAACTAAATGAATGCTTAAGCTTATTTAACTGATTGTATTTTAATTACATTATGATGCCAATGCTGTAAAAAAATTAACCTTATAGAATTGAAAAAGTCACATTAAGCTTTCACCTAAGTTTATCGTTGGCTGAAAAACACTAGCTGTATATGTAGCCCAGGGGTGCTCAACCCTGTTCCTGGAGATCTACCTTCCTGCAGATTTCAGTTACAACCCATATCAAACACAGCTGCCTGAATTATCAAGTGCGGTTCAGGTTCTAATTAACTGGTGTTTGATCAGGGTTGGAGCTGAAGGTAAATCTCCAGGAACAGGGTTGAGCATCCCTGATAAAGCTCATTTAAGCCCCAACAATATGTATGTGAAGGTTTAACTCGAACTACCCCCAGAGTTGTTTTTTATTTCATGTGAATGCCTGTTTTTGGGTGGCAGCAAAAACACTTTATTTGTGTGTGTTTTTATATGCAAACGAGCTTCTTCTCCTTTCCAGATGAAGGTTGAGCCCTTAGAGGTCGCATCTAACTTGGAAATTCTCAAGAAAACTAGTTTGGTTTTAAAGCCTCCAACACACTCCTGAGACATTGCAGTTCTTTACCAGCATGAAAGTTTATAATCTCCAAGTGTTTTAAAGACTTGTCAGCTTGACTCGTGATGTACTATTTTCTGAATCCACACAAATGAACTAAAAGCCATCTGTCCAGTGAGTATTAAACTTCTCTTTAGCCTCTTTAAAGCTCTCTTTAGCATCATGTTGCACTTACACTGTCTAGTATGAACAAGGCTCAATTTAAAAATACATGAAAATTGCTGCTTTTCACAGAATAGAAACTGAATATTTTGTTGTTGGACACACGTCAATGTTAAAACACTGTATAAAAGTAAATTTTGCATAATATGTCCTGTTTAGTTAAACAGTTTAAACCCCCAAAATGTGCCAAGAAAATATCCGCCACCACCATCACCAGCCTAAGGCAGGATGGATTCATGCTTTCATGTTGTTGATGCCAAATTCTGACCCTACCATCCAAATGTCAAAGCAGAAATCGAGACTCATCAGACCAGGTAACATTTTTCCAATCTTCTATTGTCCAATTTTGGTGAGCCTGTGCAAATTGTAGCCTCAGTTTCCTGTTCTTAGCTGACAGGAGTGGCACCCGGTGTGGTCTTCTGCTGCTGTAGCCCATCCGCCTCAAGGTTTGACATGTTGTGCGTTCAGAGATGCTCTTCTGCATATCTCGGTTGTAACAAGTTATTTGAGTTACTATTGCCTTTCTATCAGCTGGAACTAGTCTGGCCATTCTCCTCTGACCTCTGGCATCAGCAAGGCATTTGCACCAACAGAACTGCTGCTCACTTCTCTTTTTCGGACCATTCTCTGTAAACCCTAGAGATGGTTGTGCATGATAATCCCAGTAGATCAGCAGTTTCTGAAATACTCAGGCCAGCTTGTCTGGCACCAACAACCATGTCAAATTCAAAGTCACTTAAATCACCTTTCTTCCCCATTCTGATGCTCGGTTTGAACTGCAGGAGATCGTCTTGACCATGTCTACATGCCTAAATGCATTGAGTGGCTGCAATGTGATTGGCTGTTTTGAAACTTGTATGAACAAGCAGTTGGACATTGATACCTAATAAAGTGGCCGGTGAGTGTATATATTCTTACATGTAGCTCCTTTAAGCTTTTAATTTAAATCTCGCAGACAAAAATGCTAAATATTTCATGACTTTGTAGCTAAATCGTTAGCGGTGCCAAACAGCATTTCCCGTTGTTTACATCCTTGCTACAGCATACTGTTAACTCTACACTGTACATATCATGATCAATTTTAACAAGTAAAAACACTTACATGTTGTGGCTCAGAGTTCACAGTTTCTGCTTGTTGGAGCTGCTCCTTTGAGGAGATTTTTACCGAGTCCAGAACTGAACTGGGAGAGATTCTGGAAGCTGTGTTTTGTCAAATCATGCTTGTTATGTATTTTATATTTCTCTGGAACATAATTAAAATTAAATTGTAAGCACTTCTGTCTTTGTGTTGTGTTATTTGGAACCCCAAATACAGAAACAGAAGAAGCTCTGTGGAAATAGCAGCCTTTGCATTTTAGCTATCTCTCTGCTGTAACATTACAGCACCTCTGGCCACGCCCCTTAGCTGCACAGTGTGTTTGTGTGCGGTAAAAGTACATTTGTATTGTAAGTATTTTTTTGTAGTCCCCAAAATGTGTTCATTGTAGGCTTTGCTAAGCTAACTCTGTAAAAACCAAGGTCTCCCTTTGCATTGAACTTGCTGTTTGAAGATACTGTTTATGTTCACACAGCTACATTACACAATTTAAAATATGATATCGTAGTGGACCACCCCTTTAATGTGTTAACTTTATTTGTTATTAGCTCGATGTATTTGTTATTACTTTCAGAGAGATCCTAAACATTATCTATGAAATTAACACCAAGGGTAACATGCTACATAAGTTGTTATTGTCAGTCTAGTGTAATTGCCTAATGCTAACACATGGAGCCTTATTGTAGGTGTTAATGAATAACAGACCTATAAAGAATCAGATATTCAGTCTATATCTCAGGCATGTCATAGGCCAGTTTAATGTGAATATAATGTTATGTTAAAAATAATGTTATGTTAAAAAAAATAAACAGCCCATTAGTCTTCACCTAAATGAACAAAAGTGTCAATACAACAGTCTGCAAATACTTAAAAAGCATTCTAAAAGCTTAAAAAACTTAATAATTAATAAAATGTGTAAGTGCCAATGATAACAATATGCTCATTATCACAATACTGTACAACTGAATATCAGCTTATTTTTAGTAAAAAGCCTTCTTCATGTATGTGAGGGGAGCTCTGATGTTCATTGCTAATTCTTGTTGCCCTGTAAATATGGAAATGTGATGAGACATGCATAGCAACAGGGCACATTTGAGTATCGTCCGAACAGATTGAATAAAAAGAAAATCCTAAAAGGATTTCAGGCAAGCTTATAAGCTGCACAATATGGAAACCCTGTGTTTCATATGTTATGCAGGAAGATCTTATACCTTTGTAATGTAACCTTTGAGAGCAGCATATTAGAAATCATTACCATGAAATGCAAGTGCACAGAGTGAGATAACGTAGTACAATTTTATGGTCTTTTGCCTTTTAGTGTACAACTTTAACAAACAGAGGGCAAAAATCAGGAGCCAGCTTGTTTGTCCTCAGCAAACATTAACAATGACCTTGTTATTGCATGGTTCATGTTGCAGACTAGTTGTTGAATTTGTTTCAAGTGTGAACATGTATTATTGTAGTTACACTATACAAAAAAGTAAAATAATGGCAGTTAAATTACAGAAATTTACCGAAAATAACGCCATTAAATTACAGAAATTTACCGTAAAATAACGCCATTAAATGACAGAAATTTACCGTAAAATAAAGGCCATTAAATTACAGAAACTTACCATAAAATGACGCCATTAAATTACAGAAATTTACCGTAAAATAATGGCCATAAATTACAGAAATTTACTGTAAAATCACATCATTAAATGACATAAATTTACCATAAAATAACGACATTAAATTGCAGAAATTTACCGTAAAATAATGCCATTAAATTACAGAAATTTACCGTTAAATAATGCCATTAAATGAGATAAATTTACCGTAAAATCACGCCATTAAATTACAGAAATTTACCGTAAAATAAAGGCCATTAAATTACAGAAATTTGCCGTAAAATAATGGCCATAAATTACAGAAATTTACTGTAAAATCACATCATTAAATGACATAAATTTACCATAAAATAACGACATTAAATTGCAGAAATTTACCGTAAAATAATGCCATTAAATTACAGAAATTTACCGTAAAATCACATCATTAAATTACAGAAACTTACCATAAAATAACGCCATTAAATTACAAAAATTTACAGTAAACTAACGCCCATTAAATTAGAGAAATTTACTTTAATTTTAATTTCAGATAATTTAACGTCTGTTACTTTATGGTCAATGTCTGTAATTTAACAGCTGTTATTTTACGTTTTTTTTTCTGGCACCCCAGCTTTTTTACAGTATAAGCATAACAGATTCGTTTGCTGGTGGTTGTACCTTCCATGATGTGTCATGTATGGGATCTGCTTGTATTAGTGTATAGTATTATTATTTTCTCATTGTTATCATAATGCAATGGAGCACATTTCAACATTTTAGCATAAATTAGAACTTTAGTACAACAAAACAAGTGATTTTTAATTAACAGTTCAATGTTTAAGCAGCATTCCTTTATTTTATTTTAATTAAAATGATATTTGGGATTTTTTTTGGGGGGGGGGGGTATAAACACTGCAAAAAACTGTCAGTTCTGTCAGTGTAAAAAAAGTCAGTACAACAACAACAACAACAAAAACAACATTATCTTTATTTCCTTTTGCTTTTTCTTGTTCACTCAACTTCATCAAACATCAGCTGCACTGACCTAAAATTATTTGTTGATAATACAAAAAACATTTAGTTGGGATAACATAAGATTATTTATGGGTGTCACGGTGGTGCAGTGGGTAGCACAATCGCCAAGTTGAGTGAACAAAAAAAACTCTTTGGTACTAAGAAATAATACATTATCAGAACATTCATTCATTTTCTTTTCGGCTCAGTCCCTATACTAATCTTTATTAATCTCTTTATTAATCACTTTATTCCATTTGTCCTGCATGTCTTGATCCTTGTCTTGTTTACCGTTATTGTAGTTTTACCTCCTGTCCTGTTTCTAATCCTGTGTCTAATAAATATTTTGTTAACATTTGTTTCTGTTTTATTTATTTATTTTTTTTCAATTGAACTGTATGTTTGTTCTGATAATATATTATTTTTCTACTACCAATTTCCAAAAGAGTTTTTTTTTTGTTCACTTGACTTTAGACATTTTAGGTCAGTGCAACTGATGTTGCAAAAGTTGAGTACACGTCAGCGCCAATGGTGTAGTGGTCAGTCTGTCGTCGACACATGGCACTCCAGTGTTTAACAAACGAACCATCAAAATAAAGTGTGACCTTATGTTTTTTTTGTTGTTGTTGTACTGACTTACAATCTTTTACAGTTCACATTGCATGGTTCATGTTGTGGAATAGTTAAATATGTTTTAAATGTGATCATGTATTATTTTAGTCAGTAAACTTGACATTAGTTTGCTGGTGGTTGTACTTGACAGTCATGTAAGGGATCTACTTGTATTATTATCGTGTATTGTTTTATTAAAGGTCGGCGCGGTGGCGCAGTGGGTAGCGCTGTCGCTTCACAGCAAGGTCGGCTGGGTCAGTTGGCATTTCTGTGTGGAGTTTGCATATTTTTCCTCGTGTATGCGTGGGTTTTTTCCTGGTGCTCTGGTTTCCAAAGACATGCACTATAGGTGAATTGGGTAAGTTAAATTGTCCGTAGTGTATGAGTATGTATGGGTGTTTCCCATTGATGGGTTGCGGCTGGAAGGGCATTTGCTGCGTAAAACATATGCTGGATAAGGTGGCAGTTCATTCCACTGTGGCGACCGCTGAGTAGTAAAGGGACTAAGCAGAAAAGAAAATTAATGAATAAATTGTTTTACTACTTTGGTGATTCTCATTGCTGCAATGGAGCACATTTCAACATTTTAGCATATATTAGAACTACATCAAAAACTAGTGATTTTTAATGAACATTTAAATGTTTAAGCATTACTGTATTTCCTCATTTTTTATTATTTGGCAAGAATTCTATTGATAATCTTTGTTTTAATTTCTTTAAACTTTTTCCTTCTTTTTAGGGTTGAAATATATTGTGAACATGTTTTTTAATATCAAGCAGCACTATGCCTTTTAGATTCATTATGAATAGTCCACTGTATGTGGGGGAAAAAAAAAAAAGATTGAATGAAAACATATTCTCCGAAGCTAGCATGATGTTTTCTTGCTGTGGATTAGTCTTCGGTTCAAAACAGGTCTTTCTCATCAGTGATTCAATAGAGACTGACCTGATCTGTCACTTCAAACAATGAAACCACGAGCCATGCATGAGGAGAGAGAGAGTGAGGGAAATAGAGAGAGAATGAGAGAGAGAGGCACAGGTACACGAAGCATGATTAGGGATTCATAAACTTGAGTGTCCCTGTCATGATCAAAACAAGGCCAGGCAAAAATAGAACCTGAAAGGATTTAGACATGTTGAGGTGAAGATTAAAGGAAAATGTATAAAGAGGAGGGAAACCATGGTCAGATGATCAGCAGCACAAACCCCACCTCTGTACAATAGATACAGAAATAAAGCAATGGTGTAAACCCTGTGTGGGTTACAAATGGCCAAATGTTTTAGAAAATTCTAATATGATTCACATTAAAATAATGTGAAGGGGTCACAACTCACGACATGCTGTTTAATTTATTGTGATTAAATTGTTTAACTATTATTTTGTCTTCTCAGATACAGAATCAATCACTACAGTCAAAATAATCAGGAAAACATTAATAAAATGCAGATGGAGTAAAATGATTCCCAGTGATGGGTTGCAGCTGGAAGGGCATCCTCTGTGTAAAACATGTGCTGGATATGTTGGCAGTTCATTCCGCTGTGGCGACCCCAGATTAATAAAGGGACTAAGCCATAAAGAAAATGAATGAATATTAATAATAATAATAATTGAAAATTATTATAATTAAATAA
Source organism: Danio aesculapii (assembly GCF_903798145.1). Taxonomy (NCBI): domain Eukaryota; kingdom Metazoa; phylum Chordata; class Actinopteri; order Cypriniformes; family Danionidae; genus Danio; species Danio aesculapii. The sequence goes on along the minus strand of NC_079440.1, from coordinate 44,396,165 downwards.
CTGAAAATTACCTGAAAATGAATGAATGAATGAATGAATGGACTAAAATGTATGAAAATTTGTTTTGGAGTCTAGTAAAGTAAAGGTTTCACAAAATAGTTTAAATAGGCCTACATACGTAATGAAGTAAAAATATTTGCTGTCCATAAAATTATTTAAGTTTTAAGTTTTATTTAAGTCAAAAAAAGTCAAATGGGGATGGAAAATGTGGAATTTGGGTGAAGAATTTACCTTCATGTTCCAAAAAAACATTCAGGAAGAACATAATATAGTCAGCAGTAGTCAGCTCTTCATCCAATCAATGAGCGGGTACTGCAAATATGCAAATTAGGAGGTTAACCCAGAGTTTAGGATTGCATTGTGTGAAACATCAGTAGGCTAATACAGGATTAACTCTCAATTGATATAAGTTGGATGGATGCAAGATAACCCAGGATAGTGTTTACCCAGGGTTCATATTGATTATTGGACACAAAAGAAGATATTTTGAAAAATGTTTAGAATCTGATACTAAAGACTAAGGATGTCAGTGTTTACAGGTTTACAACATTCTTCAAAATATCTTCTTTTGGAACAAATTGGTAGAATTTGAACAATACCTTTAAGAGACTTTTAATATGCCATCAGATAATTTGATATATATATAAACAAATATTACACTGACATTTCACCGGGTACCTTCTCTAAATAATGGTCATTATTTTTGGCCTCAGAAACCAACTTAAACACCGCATATTGTAATTCATATGGCAGAGATGTCCAAAAAAGCGCCTGCGGGCCAAAGTTGGCCACATTGTAACCTTTGATTTGGCTCACCATCCCATCTGAGAGAAGTGAGTATGATGGAGAGGGTTGGGTTCAATGCCTTTAACACAGACATCATCATTTCTAATTTGATGTATCCTTCTTTGCTTGTTTTATTGCTGAGCTACAAAAAAATAGCAAACAGAAATTAAATGTTTCAATTAAATGTTGTAAATAAATTAGATTTTTAAAAATGCAAATTACTGTCACTCGACTGATAGAGGACTATGCAGAAGACAAGCAAATCAAGGCAAAAACTAGTGCAATTCTGTTATAAATTAGATTATTTTGTTTTATTGTAATAAGTTCATTATAAAATGTAAAAAAAAAACTGTATTAGTTAAGATAAAGCAATGTTTTCTAGTCGTTTTTAAACATCATTAAATAAATTAGGAAATTATTATTTACCTTCGGCCCACTAGCCTCAATCAAGGTTTTTGGTGATTCGTAAGTGAAAGTTTAGTATAAGGAAAGAAACTAAATATAAAGCTGTATTATATATATTCTATGATGCTTTGACCCATATGTTTTAAAGACAGAGGGCTGATATCTGATGATACTGTACAGACACATAAAAACTGTGCAGTTTGAATGCAATGCAGTGAGAGCTGCTGGTTCAAATCAGGTTTTTGGATTTGGCAGACCTGGAATGGAATGATCCATAAGCACAGCAACAGCTGGACGGGCAGGTGTGAGTGTTGGGACACTGCGCTCTGAATCCTGCTGTTGAAATCCACTTATGCTATGGGATAGCACTTTATTATATCAGTTCACTGGCACAAGGCGGTTTGGATGTCATGATCTTAATGCGATGGCCTTTTTGACACTATGCAAATCCACATAATCTTTCAGCTGTGCAGTGTTGAGGGTAACGCATTATAAGTAATGCATGTTACGTAATAATGTTACATTTTTAAAGTAATGAGTAAAGTAATATTATTTGAGTTACTTTAAAAAAAATACAATTTACCTTGCTTAATTGGCTTTTACAAAATATATTTCAGAATAGAAATGACCTTTTGGTCAGGTTGATTCACACACTCAATGAGATGCTGCGTGCTGCGAGTCGGCTCACACTCATCATCATCAGGTCTCTTTTTCACAGCAGATGACTCGGTGTACTGTTCTAGTAACTGAATAACTCAGGACATTGGTTTATTTTGAGTCAGAGGGGGTGTCCGGTATGATAGTACTGAAGGCGCAAACCTTTTCACGACAACTACGTTCAATTTAATGAAGTGGTTTGATCAATTCACTCAGAAGATCCGGTTAAAAACAAACGATTCATTCGCAAATCGCTTATCACTACAGGCAGTCAAAAATAGAAAAAATGGCAGGCCAGAGACTTACATTATTGCAATGGATTCTCGTCATTTTAAACTCATCGAAGAAAAGAAGTGGATTCTTAAGTGTAGATTATGTGTACGTAAAACTCTTAACAACTGCAAGAAACACGACAAACAAGTTGAGGAGATGTAGCCACTGTCTACAGTAGAATCGACTACGTTTCGTTGTAATGCAACGTTTTGAAGTAATGCAATTAGTTACTTTTTTGGGGGAGTAACTTATTATTGTAATGCACTACTTTCAAAAGTAACTTTCCCCAAAACAGCTGCTGTATACTATGAAACTGCTTATGCTGTAGTGCTAAACTTCATTTAATTACTGATATAGTCATATACAGAACAAAATACTGGCCATTTATTCATAAGCTTTGTTATAGCCAAAAGAAATATTCAATTAAATCCAAATTTATTTGTATCGTGCTTTCACAATAAATATCATTCCAAAACAGATTTACATAAATGTGTGCATTATTACTACATTACAGTCAAAATTACACAGTTAAGCTGCAGTTACAGCATATAATGTCTTTCCAAATTCTGTATATGTGCTGTGTAATACATGTTTAATGAAGCATATTTTTGTATTAACGGTTTGTGTTTTCCTCGAAGTCCTTAGAGGGTGGGCATCATCTCTTCAAGCTGCAGTTATACAGTATATAATGTCTTTCCAAATGATGTTTATGTGTTTAATAGGTAACACTTTATTTTGATGGTCCATTAAGTATTAGTAGACTGTCTTGGTGATATCTGTTGATATGCTCCTTTAACAGACTGACTGTAAGAAACTTTGCAAATACATGTCAATTTACACTAACCCTAACCCCAACCTAACAATCTACTAATAATCTAATGAGAATTAGTTGGCATGTACCCTAAATTCAACAAACAGACCATCAAAATAAAGTGTGACCATGTAATACATGTTTATTGAAGTATATTTGTGTATTAAGGGTTTGAGGTTCCACTAGGACCTTAGAGGGTGGGCATCATATTTTCAAGTTCTCATCGGTGGGCAATATCTCTTCATAGGTATGGGATATGATCGAGTGGCACTTGACAATCTCTAGAGGCATCGAGATGCACATCCCCAGGTGGAAATAGAGAGAATTACTGAATATAGACTCAAGAACTATGAATCAAAAAACAGAATTGTCTCCCTTTTAAAGTTGGAATTTTAATTGAATAGTTCAGCTAATAACAAGACTAGTTTACTGAATTAGTAAATGAAGAAATAGCCAGATTAAAAAAGGTTTAGCCTCTTAAAAATGCTCTTAAAACTTTACTTTCCCATACAAAACATTATAAGAAGACTATACTTATAAGACTTATTAGGTAATACTAAACTCCATTATGAATTACACACAAGTCTGCGTCGGTTGCAGAACAGAGTTGAATCCTTCATTTGCAGAAGCCAGATGTGTCCAGGCTGAGCTGTGTGGGGAATAAGTTCTGTTATACAACCGTTTTAAACCTAATCAGTGTGATTATCTGAAGTATCGAAGCATCTCTAAAGCATGAAGGTGAAAAAACTGAAGAATCTCTATCACACAAAATTAACCTCAGAGATGAGGAGCCTCCCACTTAAAGACATAATAAATATCATTTAATTCAGGATTTTTTTGGGGTGGAAATTCATCATCTTCTATCAGTGCACATCTGAGTCTCTGCTCTGGAAGGACATGAGAGATTAACAATGTTCCAGCTCTCAGATGAAAAAAAAAATGTCCTCGCGCAGACAGTCAAGGCTGGCAGTGGTTATTAATAGGAGGTTCTGGAAGATGATCTCTTAATGGCTGAAAGATTGGACAATGCAGATGTTTCTAAAAATCTACAGTAGCTACTTTCAGACACACAAAAAGGGAATTATGTGCCGTATGGAGTTTTTTGTGTTTATTATCGATTATAAATCACCTGTTAACAGTATTTAATATAGCTTTGGAAGATATTAGTCTTGTAATATATACAGTTGAAGTCAGAATTATTAGCCCCCCTGAATTATTAGTCCCCCTGTTTATTTTTCCCCAAGTTTTGTTTAACGGAGAGATTTTTTTTCAACACATTTCTAAACATAAAAGTTTTAATAATTTTTTAATAATCATTTCTTATAATTGATTTATTTTATCTTTGCCATGATGACAGTAAATAATATTTTATTCAATATTTTTCAAGACACTTTTATACAGATTAAAGTGACATCTAAAGGCTTAACTAGGTTAATAAGGTTAACTAGGGAGGTGAGGGTAATTAGGCAAGTTATTGTATAACAATGGTTTGTTCTGTAGACAGTTTAAAAAAATAGCTTAAAAGGGCTAATAATTTTGACCTTAAAATGGTTTAAAAAGTTAAAAACTGCTTTTATTCTAGCCGAAATGAAACAAATAAGACTTTCTCCAGAAGAAAAAATGTTATCAAACATACTGTGAAAATTTCATTGCTCAGTAAACATCATTTGGGAAATATATATAAAAAAAATAAAAATCAAAGGGGGGCTAATAATTCTGACTTCAATTGTACTTGTATAATAGGAGATTCTCTACTAAGATCATAGAAATCACAGCCAAGTACACTTTACATTGTAAAATAATACTGGGTTCCAGACAATTCCTTGCTGTGAGGCGACTACGCTACCACGTCGCCTAACTTAATCGTGTTTTTTATTATTTATGTTTATTTTTTTTTACAAATTTGAGCTGATTAAACATAAAACAATTAAGTTGTCCCAAAAACACAAAGGAATTGTATTATTTCAGCTCATTTAAAAAAAGCAAAAGTCATATTTTGAGTGTAGCTTGCAATGCAGAATAATTCCTACTGGTTAATATTTTTATAACTAGAGTTGAGTAATTTTCTTTGAATAATGTAAATGAAAATCATTTGTATAACCAAGGAAATGAAACCCCAGGCGTGCATTGTCATACTAATAAATCTAATAATAACAATGTCCCAGAATCAGTTATATTGATTATATTTTGGTAGCTTTAGGCGTGCCTATGAGTAATTGCTGATTAATCGTCGATAAACCTTTAAATCTATACACATTACTGATGGTCATTTAAGGATGGACATCATTAACGTGCATACTTATGAGACACATTCATTTATTAAAACTTAGATATGTTATGAAACTGAACGGGGCATCAGTTTGTCATCTTAGGTTGTGTTTGTTTCGCTGCCGGTTTCTACAGGTTCCATCATCAAATATAAGACTGTTTAAGACCTTTTTAAGACCATAATGAATGAAATTTCAGACTTACACAAGGCAAAACGATAAAGATGTTTTATGGCCAGTTTAAAAGCTTAAAAAAACATACCTAATTGTAAGGAAGATATTTAATCCATTTTAAAAAGTAAATAGAGTTAATAAATAGACATTTCTTAAAATATTTATTGAAAAATATTGTTCGTTTTTGGGTAGGTGTTGGGCTAATTGGGTATATCTTTACATGGACATAGGAAAATTAAGACACGTTTAAAATGATTTAAGACCTACAACACAATATTTCAGTGGATTTAAGACTTTTTTAAGGCCTAAAATTGTTTTTTTGAAATTTAAGACATTAAGATATCCCGATTATGGACACATTAAGATCATTAATCCAATTGCACTATATGGACACATAGATTTACCAGCTGCCTGCGTTTGCATCTGAGAAGGCACTATTGACATTAGTCATTATATTCAATCATTAAATGGTTCTATTAAAGTAGCAGTTTCTTTGTAGCCTTTTATTTATTTATTCATTTTCTGTTCGGCTTAGTGCCTTTATTAATCTGGGGTCGCCACAGCGGAATGAACCGCTAACTTATCCAGCATATGTTTTACGCAGCGGATGCCCTTCCAGCTGCAACCCAACACTGGGAAACACCCATACACTTGCATTCACACACATACACTATGGACAATTTAGCTTATTCAATTCACCTATAGTGCATGTCTTTGGATTGTGTGGGAAACTGGTGCACCCGGAGGAAACCCACACGAACGCAGTGACCTTCTTGCTGTGAGGCGATCGTGCTAGCCACTGCGCCACCGTGACTACCTTTTATTTGCAATAAAATAACTAAGAATCAGTAATCCATAAGAATGCATGTACTGTATGTGAGTGTGTGTCTGTGCTGAATATATGCAAATTTTATTGTATGCGAGTTTGATTCTGTGATTTTGACAAAAATTAAAACTATTTCATGGGGAAAACAAGAAAGTATTTTTTTAATTCTCTTTTATTGTATTTACATTTCTGTATTTACTGTTGCATGCTGTAATGAACTTTAAAGTGAAAAAATTTAAGTGTGGAACTACTACATGGTAAAAATACTAACAGTTTCAGTATTTTGTGATTCATAAATGTTTTGGATTATGGCTTGCATTATGGGACCTCAATCTCTGATCTGTCGACTTTTAAGCATGAAAATTCAATCTATAACATATAATATATAAGTCCAGAGAAAAAAAAAAGCAGAAATCACTGGCAATTTATCATCATGTTTTGTATCATTATTTACAGTAACAACAGTTCTCACTTCAAACTATTAAAAATGTCAATAAATGTAACCTTTTCAACATCAAAAGTTGTTGGAGGAAAGATCAAGTAGCATAATGCATTTATTCTATTTATTTTTATTTATTTATTTATTTGACATGGACATCACAATTACACTGGACAACCAAATGCATTTGTTTAAGTGTTTTAGCAAACTTGCTAATTCTCAACACCTGTCCACAGGAGGCTTGACAAAATTGACAAAATGGAACTATAATAAAACATATACACAGCATCATAATTCTTTACATAAAATTACTGGAGCAAAGGCAAAAGCAAAGGCGACATGATCCAACAAACCAACAGTAGACTATTTGTGCAAAACCTGCTGTTTTGCTTTTAACCACTTTTTAAGAACACTACTAAAAATATTTAGATTACTTTCTGATTTTAAGCTAACAGGTAAATCATTCCACAGTTTGGCTCCCTTTACAGAGAAAACAGACTGGCCAAAAGAGGTCTTACACTTTGGCACTAGACAGTCACCATTAGCAGTTGCCCGTGTGACTCTGTGAGAGGTTTGATGCCCACTGATTAGATCAGAAAACAGCATTGGAACATGATTATTTAAACATTTAAAAACCAATTTAAGATAATTAAATTTAATAAAACTATCAAAACTAAAAAGGTTATTTCAAATTATGAATAAGTGAGAGGGAAAAAACATGAATCACAAAACATGGCAAATGTTTGGATATAACATGGATATTTGGGTGACAAGGTGGCTTGGTGGTCGCCTCACAGCAAGAAGGTTGCTGGTTTGAGTCCCAGCTGGGTCATTTGGCATTTCTCTATGGTGGTTTGCATGTTCTCCTCATGTTTGTGTGGGTTTCCTCTGGGTGCTCCGGTTTCCTCCACAGTCCAAAGACATGCTAAATTAAACTAAATTGGCCACATTATATGTGTGTGGATGAGTGTGTATGGATGTTTCCCAGAACTGGGTTGCAGCTGGAAAGACATCCGCTGTGTAAAACCTTCAGAATGCTGGATAAGTTGGTGGTTCATTCAGCTGTGGCGACCCCTGATGAATAAAGGGACTAAGCGAAAGGAAAATGAATCAATGAATAACATATATTTATATAGATATTTATTTACAGATTAGTTCAATGATTACTGCCTTAGAACAGTCAATCAGTCAGAATCCAGAAAGATACTGCAGTATAATGTAAAATTACCAATCCAGTAGCATCCCTCCTCAAGGTCAGTATGGGCAATGGTGTACCTGTGACCACTGCACCAGTAACCTTTGACCTGACTGTCATTTATTGTAAAGAGCAATCATCATCAAATATCCATAGACCCTAATGAAAAGCTTCTTCAGGTCAATCCGGTCAGTATAATTGTAAAATAAACAGAATCATCCCAGCTGTATTTTCCCTACAGTATTATGATGCAGATTATTTTGTTTTCCCTCAAGGACCTTCATGACCACAGATACCCTTCAGGCCTGACCTTTACTCCTCAACACAGATGCTTCCTTCACTCCCTTAAAAGCCAAACACAAAGACTCCACACTTCTCTTTTGTAGGCAATGACCTTTGATTTCCCCTGTCCTTGACGATTTTCCTCTGTGCTCCTTTCTTAACTTGTTTTTGGTGCCAGTATCCTAGTTTCCATTACAGATTTGTGCAAACATCTGTGAATGTTTTTTAACTGTCATTTAACTGTGAATATCTACTCAAGGGAGTAGAATTGGCATAGTCGGAGGGGACGTGTCCCCACCAATATCCACCAATTACTGAAATTTCCCTATCAATGATAGAATCGACTTTAAAATAAAATAATGCTCCATCAACCCTTAGTAACCTACACATGCACAAAGTCAAGTTCGCTATGAGTTCACCATTATAGTATTAACCAAAACTGTGCAATTAATCAAAATTGAGTTTAGATTTTGGCCTCCATGATTATGATAAACAATAATCATGATAAAACAGTTAAATTGCATCACACACCTCTAAATATCTCCCCATTCATACCTCCTCAAAGGCCGACTGCAGTAAAATCATGTTAATTGACTTTTGCAGCATTGGACATGATTGTTATTTGTATTATTAAGTGTTTATTTTATATTATTAAGTACTTTATTCACGTTTTTAAAGACGCGGTACAGAATTTGTGATGTTCAATGCATGCGCTCTAGGGATGTGTGTCCCCACCAATATCAAGAGCTAATATACACCCTTGCATGCTCCAAAAAGACATTAGCCCCTTTCACACACACAGACTTTTCCGGAAAAATACTGGCAATTTTCCAGAAAGGGATCGAGCCCCTTTTGACAATACCGGTAAACTCGTTCCGACAACTTTACCGGTAATTTGCTGGAATGCTGCTCTGTGAGAATGCAGAATGAAAATTGCTGGAAAGAGCGTAAGACGTCTACTCCAGCCAATCAGAACATTCAGACATATTCACATCCACGCTGTTTATGAAAATAAAAACCTTTGAACATTTTTCTAGCCAAATTTAACTGCTAGTTGTTAGTCAGATAACGTTTCTATGTTTATTATTAATGCCAACAGTGAAAAAAATTATAGATAAAATGTTTATGATAAACCGATGTAAGCTCGCAAGCCCTATGTTCAGCTGTGTGGCGCTCAAGCACATGAAGGAGTGCTCCAGTGAGTATGTCTGTGTATGTGATATGTTTTCATCGAAGTTGTTCATAATACTTATCCATCCACAGAATTTGTAATGTAGTCAAATGTGTAAACGTTTAGCTGAGGTTTGCACTTCTGCCTTTAGATGTCTCTGGGACAAAAGCAGCTGCATGATTGCTAAAGCTTTAAATTAAAGTGAAACCATCAACAAAAACCTGAGCTTTATTATGATGTCAGAATTCACCGTTTTTTTTTTTTTGGAATAGATGAGTGACCTTGCCTGTGTGAACAGGGCTTTTTAGAATTTACCAGTGAAGTCGTTTCGGAAATTTTCTGGATATTTAAAGGTATTACTGTGTGAAAGGGACTATTGATAAAATTGATCTATTAACAATGTTTTGCAACTTAAATGTAATTTTTTGCCCGTGCAATTAAGTCACCCCCCCCCCCCCCCCACCACCACTTTTTTTTTTTTCTACAAATATCCTCAATACATTACCATTTCCATCAGGCATATTTGAATTCAATATTTTGATTTGAGCTATATTTGTGGGGAAAACACAGGTATTGTTAATTCCAGAACACTCAATTCCAAGTACTCAAAATGTATGATATTTATTGTTTTTGACAAATTTTAAATCCATCATTGTATTCTCCGACAAGCACCTTTTGAGCAAAAAAACTTTTATTTAATTTATTACTTACTATTTATATCTATTTCTTTTGGGGGGGGGGGTGTCAAGGTGGCGCAGTGGGCAGCACAATCGTCTCACAACAAGAGGGTTGCTGGTTTGAGCCCAGCTAAGTCAGTTGGCATTTCTGTGTGGAGTTTGCATGTTCTCCCTGTGTTCGTGTGGGATAAGTTGATGGTTCATTCCGCTGTGGCAATCCCTGATTAATAAAGAGTCTAAGCCAAAATGAATGAATTAATGATGTGTTATATACAATTTTTATTATTTTTATAATTTATTACAATTAATCAATTATAATTACCTGATCATTACTGACCTTGGCTGGGTCAGTTGGCATTTTTGTGTGGAGTTTGCATGTTCTCCCAGTGCTCGTGTGGGTTTCCCACGGGTGCTCCAGTTTCCCCCACAAGTCCAAAGACATGCAGTACAGGTGAATTGGGTAACCTAAAATTGTCTGTAGTGTATGTGTGGTAATGAGAATACTTGAGTGTTTCCCAGTGATGGGTTGCGGCTGGAAGAGCATCCACTGCGTAAAACATGTGCAGGATAAGTTGGCGGTTCATTCCGCTGTGGCGACCCTGGATTAATAATTTGCCTTAAACAATATTTTCTATCTCCATGAGAACAGTTTTATATAACCTGGTGAAAAGAATATTTGTCTTGTTGAAGAAAGCCAATTAATTAAAATTCTCTTTTTGTTGTAAACAAAAGGATATAGCCTTAATCAAAACAACAATTCCCATAAAATGTTTATTCATCCAATTAAAAAAAATGAGGGTAATGGTTTCACATCTAAATTTGATCACTTGTGCCAATGAGAAAATAAATAACTTGCCTTAAACAATATTTTTCCATGAAAGTACAAAGCATATTGAGTTTCTGTTTAATATGCATGCATGTGAGTAACTTTAACATTTCACATATAGGTCAGAACAAATATTTCTTAGTTTTAAAATATTAAAAACATTTTTAACGTGTTTAACTTAAAATATATTACTTGGAAAAATAAAACAAATACAACAACAAACAAATAATATTAAACTGAAATTTTTAATTGGATTAAGCACTGCTTGAAAAAAAAAATCAGTGGGGAACAAAAATAAGGACAAAAAAAACTTTAACTTTAATCTTTAAACATTTCACTGGTATACGTTTCTTTACCAGTCTTTTTCTGCTAAGAAAAGTTTTTCTCTCTTTTCTTTTTTTGTCCTATAAAAAATAGATTTAAAAAAAGAAAATTACAATTTCCCAAAAAAAAAACTAAATAAAAAAACTAAAAAAAAAAAACATTCAAAAAGCTACGGCAAAAAGGCATTGATGAAATTGATCCTATAATCAATGTTATACAACCAAACTGTAATTTCATCTTCTTGCAATTATGCCATCCCCCCAAAAAATCCTGATTATCGATGTTGTTAGGTGTCCATTTATTACAGTCACATATTTAATTAAAGAAGATGTGAGTGTTTTTCCGATATTCTGGGTTCTGAATTACCAGCTACGCTCTTCCAAGTGTTAGCTTTTTAATATACCCTGAGTTTGTACAGAGCTGGGAAAAACTACATTTTTTATAGTGCACCTTCGGCATGCGATAGTTAGCAAAAAGACTTAAAACTAAATAAAATAGTGTCTTTCAATGAATTTAAAAGCATTATAAAGAGGGTGGCATTGGAAACATGTCATTGTTTTTGTTGAGAGGATGATGAAATGTTATGCGGTGTTTATTTAAAATTGTTTTACTGTATGTTAGTTACCTTGGCCAGGTCTCTCTGGCAAGGAATTATGGCAATGACATCCTTTTTTGTACTATATAATATAAAAATATGTAAAATAAAACATCAATAGGATTAACAAAATGTGCCCAACCATTTTGCATAAATACAAACAATGAAGTCTAATGTCTAAAACACATCATTGTAACATTTGTATATTGTACAATTTCATATTCATCTTTCTAAACAGTTTCAGCCTATGTCAGTCAACTAACCACTGCCATGTGCTAAATATATATTTTCTTTCATTTTATGTCAGCTGTCCTCTACAATGCTAATTAGGACTGTGATAAAGCTCCACAAATATTTCTGCAATGTGCCATGTCGGTGTAAGTGATTGCATCTCGTATAGGGAGAATGCTTGTCCTCAATACTATTTGTCCACACCAAGACAATCACACAAACATGCAAATACTGTATAACTACACACAACAGAACAGTGAGCATCACTGCAGGACATTGCCATACAGACACAGAGATAATTGAGAAGGATCTCAGTCTTGGATGAGTGTGGCATTAATCTGAATAATTATTCTGATGTTACAGAAATACAGACAGAAGGGCAGGATTCACAGCAACACAAAGACTCTGATCTTGGACAGAGACCCAAGGAGAATCAACAAGTGTCTTAAAGTGAGTCATATAATTAACCAACAAAGTGCAGACTAATGGCCTGTTGGACTCACGCACACACACACAATTATATGTGGAAAAAATAAGCCTCTTTCTGTTTGGACAATATAATTTTGTTTTGTTTTATTTTATTTTATTATATATATATATATAATAAGTGTAAAAAATATATAAAGTTTAAGTCATTAAATATGACTTATTATTGAATTTTATTATTGAATTTATATTTTATTGTATTTATATTTCTCATTGTAATTTAGAATTTGCATTTTTATTAATTGGAGTTTTTAATCTATATTTCTATATTTCAACTAAAGTTATTGATTTTTAGTTTTTAAATTTGATTTCTTTTTTTAGCTGAAATTACAATATATCAGCCTATATGCAAATGATATATAATAATACATTAACAATCTTGTCTGTTTACGTCTTTTACTCATTCATTCATTCATTCATTCATTCATTTTCTTTTCGGCTTAGTCCCTTTATTAATCTGGGGTTGCCACAGTGGAATGAATCGTCAACTTATCCAGCATATGTTTTTTTACACAGGGGATGCCCTTCCAGCTGCAACCCATCACTGGGAAACATTCATTCACACTCATTCACACACATACACTACGGACAATTTTAGCTTACCCAATTCACCTATACCACATGTCTTTGGACTTGTGGGGGAAACCAGAGCACCCAGAGGAAATCCACACGAACACTGGGAGAACATGCAAACTCCACACAGAAACACCAATGGACCCAGCCGAGGCTTGAACCAGCGACCTTCTTGCTGTGAGGCGATCGTGCTACCCACTGCTCCACTGTGCAGCCCTACATCTTTTATATGTTGCTTTTTTTCAGTAGAAAGTTATTTTTAAATAAACATTAATTAATAAATTTATTAATTAATTTATTATTTTTAATATATAAAAAGAACTTTCTACTAAAAAAAAGCAACACATAAAAGATGTGACTACTTTTTTAAAACTGAGATAAAGTGTTATTATAATTTTATTCATTCTTAATATATTTTCAAGTCCTCACCTTTATTTTACAAAATTTTATACAAATGTTTAAAGCAGCCTTTCAGTAGGCCTGTTAAACTGGGAAGTTACAGAATTAAGCAGTTCCAATAAGCGTCTTAATTTTGTATTGAAATGTATCTTAATTATATAATTAACCTCAGCTGATTGTGACTAAGTATTATTATTTCTAACAACAGCTGCTGTTGTACAGTCTTAAATTTAAAAGAACAGGTAAAGGCATAAGTAACACGTTTGTAATGCTACACCGCCCTCTTACGTTTGACAACGGCATTGCAGTACTTACAAAGATAAATACGCACCGATGTAAATTCCCTCGGTGTGGTGAGGCAAGAAGTTGTTTCCAGAAGCTGTTTGGGATGAGTTACAATGAAGTCTGTGATCAGCTGTGCCTATATGGTAAGTCACAAGTGAATGAATAATAAATTACAAATAAAGAATCATATACATTGTAGCCTATATTGTTAATAAATAATAAAGATAAACATTACAACTTATGGCCAGTTAACGTTACATAGCCACAATGTTATATCCAAATGTTGTACTTTCTACGTACGTTACTAGGCTACTGTACAACTTAAGCTTACTTTATCTTCTTTAGCAAAGTATGTTCTAGCCCCATTTTTCTACGTCCCATAATGCCTTTTGTTTTTCGTGGTTTAACTTCCGTTAAACTGTAAACAAGGGGTTTTAACTAACGAAGTACAATTATGGGGTTTTATTGTTTGTACAGTTCATCCAATATTAACAGACCACTCATTAAAAATACCAAATTACTTTCAGGAGCAGGCTGAATGACCCCAAAAGCTGATTTTTCTGCAGCAATACAGTATTGCATATACATGTTGATTATCATTCTACTGTAAATAAAGACAAAAAGAATACAAATACAAAAAGAAAATAATCTGAAAAAAAAAACACAACACTGAACTAAAAAAAACTTTGGTCCATAGTTAAATATGTATTTGAAATATTTGTAGCACAACCTCGTTATTTGAAGTGACTTTCGGTTGTTTTAAATGGAAGTTCACCAATCTGAAAAAATAATAGGTCTACTTCAAAGCAATTTTTATCTAATTTCTTCATTTTTTTAAACATGGCTTTTTTAACTATTGCTATGCTGATGAGCCACGATTCTACTGTACACACCTCTCATTTCAGCCAGATGGCCTGACATTTTCTGCATGAACATATCTAACAGATATCTATTGCTTGATGAAGGACAATCACCTGGTAATACCAGTCTTCCAAACACCTACCCACAATTTCATCACAGGTAGGCACCTCACCATTACTCCTTCCAGGACCATCAGGAACCTAGGAGTGGTTCTTAAGTTGAAATTTACAGACATTACTGCAGTTGCCAGATCATACAGATTTGCTCTATATAACATCAGGAAGACCCTTTCTAACTAAGCATGCTGCTCAACTGATTGACCAGGCTCTTGTCCTGGCCAGGCTGGACTACTGCAACGCTCTTTTGGCTGGCCTCCCAACCAACACTATCAAGCCTCTGCAGCTGATCCAGAATGCAGCAGCAAGAGTGGTTTTCAACAAACCAAAAAGAGCGCATGTCACACCAGGGGCGTCGCTAGACCCAATTCACTGGGGTACGTGCCCCAGTGAAAATCTCCAGTGCCCCAGTAAATGCATTAAGATATGATTTACTTCATATGCAAGTGTATTTATTAAGAGTGGTAATTCCGAAATAAAGACTTTATTCTCTATGTGCAACTGAACCAACGCTGGTGAAAGCAATGTAATCAAAAAGCAAACTGACGCATCTCCGCGTGTGCGCAGAGGACACACGCGCCTCGCGCACGCGCTGCTCTTCTTCTGAGAGTCCCGGTAGTTAACATGCGCGCCAAAAAAGCAGGCTGCTTGTTACGCGCCGCTCATGCGTTGGAAAACCAGCGTAACAGCCTTTTTTGGACAAAACTAAAGTTTAAACAATATGACGATCTTACTAAGCATGCCTCCTGATAGATTTTTTTTGTATGAAGCAAAAAGGATGGATAACGAGTCAGGAAGTAAGACTTAACAAACCTAATTATCTGCCATGTGTCAAGTCTACAACAGATAATCCTATAACACATTTTTTTTTTGTATTTTATTGAATTGTTTATAGAATTTCATTCAAGTCAAATTAATATTTATGCAAAAGTAATTTCTTAAATGATCTTAGCATCACTCCAGTTGTCTTAACATTGTTTTCCAGTTACAATTAAGATTATTTTGAAGAATAATTGTATAATAATAAGAATAATTTTATTTATAATAAATATAATATACATATGTATATATACATATGTATATTATATTATAAATAAAAGTATTATTATTATTATACAATTATTCTTCAAAATAATAGTGAATAGTGTATATATATATATATATATATATATATATATATATATATATATATATATATATATATATATATATATAGTGTATTTATATTTATTTATAGTGTATATATATATATATATATATATATATATATATATATATATATATATATATATATATATAATATTTTTTTTGAGGGGGGGCGGGGGGATGGGGGAAGGGGGTACGTGCCCCAGTAGAGCTTTATGTCTAGCAACGCCCCTGTGTCACACCCTTCTTCTTCTGTTCGATGCATCAAATTCAGGCCACTGTCAATTGCCTATAAAACAACCCCTGGTTCATCACCCCTTTATCTAAATCTTGTTCAGGCTTATGTGCCCAGCAGAGCTCTGTGCTTTGCTACTAAACATTATTGCTTTGTGGTCCCATCCCAAAGGGGCACAAAATCAACTGCAAGACTTTTTCCTTTAACGTCCTATCCTGATGAAATGAGTCTCTGGCCGTCTTTAAGAAACTTAGAATACACATATATGTCATCAACACTTAACTTCTAACAATAGCGATTGTTAGTTAGTTAGTTAGTTAGTTAGTTAGTTAGTTAGTTAGTTAGTTTGCTAGTTTGATTGTTTAGAAAAAAATTGGCCGAACCAGGTATTTCAGCAAGATGCCATTGCTGCAGTCTGTAGCACAATTGTGTACTGGATCAGGTCCAATATGTAGTAGACATTATAACACCCATGTTACTGTGATAGTTAGGTTTAGGTTGGGGTAGGTTTAGACATTAATAACTAATGTTGGGTTTAAAGTTGGGGTAGGTGTAGACATTAATAACACACAGTAATGGTAATTTAACAATTATTTACTTACACTCAGGGTGGTTTTTATATAAAAGTTGATATTTAGCCACACATTGTTGGTGATTCGTAACATCTAACTTTTTACGAGGTGTGTTGTTAGCCCAACGCTCAACCCGCCAACCTGGAGGACCAGTACATACACACACACATTACAGACAATTTAGCTTACCCAGTTCATCTATAGCACATGTCTTTGGAATACCAACTGACCCAGCCGTGGCTCAAATAAGCAACCTTCTTGCTGTGAGGCTACCCACTGCACCACCGTGCCGCTCATTATTTAATAATTCTTGTTTATTGCAACAAGCGGTCGCAAATACACACCCATCGTATTGGATCTGATCCAGTCATCATTCTACAGGCTGAAGTGAGGACACACTCCATTTCAGGGCATTTATATTTTGCTGCTCTATGACATGAAGTGCTTCTATTATCCTCAGTTGTACGTTGCTTTGGATAAAAGCACCTGCTAAATGACTAAATGTAAATGCAAATGTGTATATTATTTACTGAATTGTTAACATTTAACTTAAATACTGTACAAAAAAAAAAAAAAAAACTTTGGATGTTTTTTTTACACAAGCGTTATTTGTTTTGCTTAAAGGCCATTAATACACTACCCTGAGGTGACACTGGGTCATTTGAGGTGATTTAAAAGACCAAGCTGGTAAAGACTGATCATTTGAAACACGTGGATTGGGGATAAGAGACTCATATATGATGTCACTTTTCTCCAGGCGATGTAATTGCCAAGTGCACTTAAAATGGCATGGTTTGTCAAGTAAATCAATATATTTGCCACAAAGGCTTATCTGACAGCACGAGTACAGCCAAGAAAATCCAGTCAGCTTTGTCAAAAATCTGGACTAAAGTGTAAAAGAAGAGCAGAAAGCTAATGAGGTTTTATCTGCTTTCACTTCTTTTTAGGTTGATCGTTCCCAGTGCACAGCTCTCAGTCATAACTTGCACTAGATAAAGGTGGTCTGGGATAATGTGCTAGACACTACAATCTGACCCTTCTTCAAAAGCCTTGGGAAAGTGCAGTGGGTTCATCAGAGTCCATTTGTAAAAACTAAACTCATTAAAAGTTTTTAAAGAATCCAATTTAAAATATTCGAGAAAATAACAAAAATACAGATTTTTTCCCTTGGTGGTTTTCTACCTTTATTTTTCTTTTATGCTATTTTTTATAGTTCCTAATTTTGTCTACCACAATAACTTTATGTACATCTTATGTCAAAAAACATTGTTATCTCATTTCTTAATTCAACAGTACTATTTTTTTAAAGCATTTTTCTGCTGTCGGTATCACTGTTATAGTCCTCTTGCCTGGTTTACTTCTTATCTTTCTAACCGTACAACATTTTTTGTACAACTAAAAAGTTTGAAATCTCAACCCTTCTCAGTTAGCTGTGGTGTCCCTCATGACTCTGTCATTGGTCTTCTACTCTTCCTGATCTATTTTCTCCCAACTGGTAATTTCTGAATTTGGTATTGACTTTCATTGGTATGATGATGGCATGCAGCTTTATGTATCTATTAGACCTGACTCCATTAACTCACCTGACTGTCTTACTTACTTGTCTCCACAAAATTAATACCTTAAGTGTGCCGACGATCACGGCGACCCAAGTTCGAGGTCCTTTACCGACCCTTTCCCTCTCTTTGCTCCCAATACTTTCCTGTCTGTAACCTCCACTATCCTATCCAAATTGAAAGTGAAATACCTCTAAAAAAATAATTATTTAAAATAAAAAAATTCTTAAACTTAATTTTCTTAAAGGTGACGTAGTGGCGCAGGGTAGAGCGCTGTTGCCTCACAGCCAGAAGGTCACTGGTTTGAGCCTCGGCTAGGTCAGTTGACATTTCTGTGAGGAGTTTGCATGTTCTCCCCGTGTTCACGTGGGTTTCCTCCGGGTGCTCTGATTTCCCCTACAACTCCAAAGACATGCACTGTAGGTGTATTGGGTAGGCTAAAATTGTCCGTAGTGTATGTGTGTGAATGAGTGTGTATGGGTGTTTCCCAGTGATGGGTTGTGGCTGGAAGGGCATCTGCTGAATAAAACATATACTGGATAAGTCGGTGGTTCATTCTGCTGTGGTGAGCCCAGATTAATAATGGGATTAATCCAAAAAGAAAAAGTATGAATGATTGAATTTTCTTAAACTCCTTATACTGTAGGTACTGTACTAACTCTAGTCATTCCAGGTCCTGTAGTTTTTCTTTCTCTATATTGACGGTTCCTCTGTTTCTCCTTCTCCTCATGTTAGGGACATGGTTGCCAAAGTGGAATGAATTTCCAACGTATCCAGCATATGTTTTACACAGTGGATGCCCTTCCAGCTGCAACCCAGCACTGGCAAACACCCATACACACTCATTCATGCACATACACTACGGCCAATTTACTTTATTCAGATCAAATATACCGCATGTCTTTGGACTGTAGGGGAAACCGGAGCACCCAGAGGAAACCCACGCGAACGCAGGTAGAACATGCAAATTCCACACAGAAATGCCAAATGATGGGTGTTTCATCAGAGCCAGAGCTCGAACCAGCGACCTTTTTGCTGTGAGGCGACAGTGCTAACCACTGAGCCACCGTACCACCCCTAATATAATACAATATATTATAATAATTCAGTAAATAAATTAAATAATTACCAAAATATATAAGAATTGCTTGTTCTTCAAAAAATAAAATTTAATGTAAAAAAATCTGGTCATTTCTGATTTTTAAAGCTTGTTGTAATTATAAAAAGCCTTGAAATTTAGTACTTTAATTCATTTTCATGACTTTCTAGGTCTATAATCACACCATTATTTTCTTACATGTAGAAACAGAATTAAAAAATTAAGAGAATTAATACAAAAAAAATGCCAATAATTTTTTTTTTATTTTATACTTGGTTATTATCCTAAATTACTACTTGCTTTGAATAATTTTGCATTATAGGCTAATGTAGATAATAATAATTATAATAATAATAAAAATAATAATAGTAATAATAATAATAATAATAATAATAATAAATTTACACTTACTGGCTACTTTATTAAGTACACCTGTCCAACTGCTTGTTATCGCAAATTTCTAATCAGCCAGTTATATGGCAGCAATTCTACATGCATTTAGGCATGTAGACATGTTTACTCTGCTTCGGATCAAACCGAGCATCAGAATGGGGAAGAAAGGTGATTTAAGTGACTTTGAACGTGGCATTATTGTTTGTGCCAGACAGGCTGGTCTGAGTATTTCAGAAACTGCTGATCTACTGGAATTTTTTCCATCTTTACCATCTCTACAGTTTACAGAGAATGGTCCGAAAAAGAGAAAATATCCAGTTAGCGACAGTTCTGTGGATGCAAATGCCTTGCTGATGCCAGCAGAGGAGAATGGCCAGACTGGTTCTACCTGAAATAAAGACAACAGTTACTCAAATAACCACTCGTAACAACTGAGGTATGCAAAAGAGCATCGCTGAATGCATAACACGTCCAACCTTGAGGCGGATGGGCTACAGCAGCAGAAGACCACGCCAGGTGCCACTCCTGTCAGCTAAAAACAAGAAATGGAAACAATTCACTTGGCTCACCAAAATTGGACAATAGAAAATTGGAAAAACGTTGTCTGGTCTGATGAATCTCGATTTCTGCTTTGACATTCGGAAATCAACATGTCTTGTATCAACGGTTCAGGCTGATGGTGCCCATTAGTACCAGTTGAGCATTGTATCAAGCCAAAGCCTACCTGAGTATTGTTGCTGAACATGTCCATCCCTTTATGACCACAGTGTACCCATCTTCTGATGGCTACTTCCAGCAGGATTACGCGCCATGTCATAAAGCGTGAATCATCTCAGACTGGTTTCTTGAACATGACAATGAGTTCACTATACTCAAATTGCCTCCACGGTCACCAGCTCTCAATTCAATAGAGCACCTTTGGGATGTGGTGGAACAAATCTGCAGCTACTGCATGATGCTATCATGTCAATATGGACCAAAACCTCTGAGGAATATTTCCAGTACCTTGTTGAATCTATGCCATGAATCATAAAAGCAGTTCTGAAGACAAGAGGGTCCAACCCAGTACTAGTAAGGTGTACCTAATAAAGTGGGCGGTAAGTTTCATTCATTCTCTTTTCAGCTTAGTCCCTTTATTAATGCAGGGTCACCACAGCGGAATGAACCGCCAACTTATCCAGCACATGTTTTACACAGCAAATGCCCTTCCAGCTGCAACCCATCTCTGGGAAACATCCCCACACACTAATACACTACAGACAATTTTGCCTACCCAATTCACCTGTACCGCATGACTTTGGGGGAAACCAGAGCACCCGGAGAAAACCCACGCGAACACAGGGAGAACATGCAAACTCCACACAGAAACACCAACTGACCCAGCTGAGGCTCGAACCAGCGACCTTCTTGCTGTGAGGCGACAGCACTATCTACTGCGCCACTGCGTCACTGCCGGTAAGTATGTACTACATTAAATAATAATACATTCTAATTAATAATTGTTCATAAATTGTAATAATAATTAGATGTTATAATTATTTGATAATTCTGTACTATTTATTTATTTATTTTGTAAGTTTAAATGCATAGTAAACAGTTTTGGACTAATGACAGATGGCTAGGCACAAAATAATCAACACACTAAAAAGGCAGACCATGTAAGGGGAGTTTACATCATTTAAGCATACAAATCTATAGATGACATATTGTGAGCAGGGGTGAAACTGGGATAAATATTGTGCGTGCTTATGCTCTGATTGACAGTTACATGACTATAAGAGGCCTGTCATGGTGGCCTTTTTAAAAAGACACATACTCTTGAAAAGCCACATTTGCATATCAATGATGCTTGCAACCATCCGATCTACTTTCTTTGTCACCTTTTTAATAGTCGTCATCTTTTCCACCATGCGGCTTATGAGATATTATGTATAAAGATGAGCTAGGGCAATTCCCTGCATTCTTCACACCTGGGACAGCAAAATTGCAGAATGGCTGATAGATGAGCATCAACAACATTCCTTCCTTCATTCAGAAACATTTAAAAAGAATATAATGAAACTGCACATGGGAGAGTTTGGGAATAATCTCATCTTACTTTTTCACATGCAGTGTTTTATAAGCCTAGAAAAGCAGTTGCTTTAAAAAGAAATAAATTAACAGAGCATTGGCTGCTGAAAAACAGGTTTGCATATCAATACAACCACCAGCTTCTAGGTTTGCACATTTGAATATTTTTCTTTCTGATTTTATTCTGACTTTAAAATCAGTGCTTATTAATGAATTATTTGCCCCCTGAATATTTTTTTCGCTTATTTCTTTTTAATGGAAAGAAGATTTTTTAACACATTTCTAAATATAATAGTTTTAATAGCTAATTTCTAATAACTGATTTATTTTATCTTTGCCATGACAGTAAATAATATTTTACTAGTTATTTTTTAAGATCCTAGTATTCAGCTTAAAGTGCAGTTTAAAGGCTTAACTATAGCTTAACTTAAGGCTAATAATATTCACCTTAAATTTTTTTTAAAAATAAATAAAAACTGCCTTTATTCTAGCCAAAATAAATCAAATAAGACTTTATCTAGAAGAAAAAATATTATAAGAAATACTGTGAAAATTCCTTGCTCTGTTAAGCCTTATTTGGGAAATAATAATTCTTTAATAAAGAGAAAATAATTCACAGGAGGGCTAAAAATTTTGACTTCAACTGTATGAAACTATACTGGTCAAAATCTTGGGATCAATATATTACAATGATTAATCATTACAAAGCTGAATTTAATTGATAAATGTAAAAACGAAATAAATAAATATATGTTCAGCAGCATGAACCATGCCACACATTGAGCTAGACTTTATTGTAGGTATGTAGGGATGAAAGGGATGGTAAGGGAACAGTGGGCTGAAGGGGAATGCAAGTAAGAGAATAAACAGTGAACATGTTGATCGGGCGTCCTGCTATGATGCCCAGAGACTCAAAATGGGGGTACTGCCTCTGTAATATTTTGGTGGAGTGATTGGACCTCCCAATTCAACCTAGGAGGAAAGAGATGATTATAAGGATTGCTAGTGAGAAGCAAGGAAATGGAGGGAGGAGGAGGGTGGGTTCGAGAGAATGAGAAGAACAGTAGAGTGCTGGTCTGCCTTACATAAGTGTTTAGGGAGTAGGTGATTGGTTAGTTAAGCAAAGTGAGGCATGGTTCCACTGCCGAACCTTTGTTAACTAGTTAACTCCATATAATGAAAATATTTGTAAAAATTTGAAATATTCCAATTTAAAATGACAGTTGTTTATTGATTTTAATTGTGAATTATCATTATTCCAGTCTTTAGTGTAGAATAATTATTCAGAAATTGTTATAATATCATGATCTGTTGCTCAAGATACATTTATAATTGTTATCAGCATTGCAAACTGTTGGGCTGCTTCATAAAATTTGCAACTGCAATACAGTACCATTAAAAAATACAATTAAATATGTATATTATTTTATTCATTGAGGTCACATTGAGTTTCAAGAGTGAAAATAAAGACATTTATAATTTAAAAAGGTTTTGTTTCAAATAAACGATGTTATTTGGACTTTCTTCTCATCAATTAAATACTAAAATCGCCACAGTTATATCACCCTGCAGGCCAAGAGTGTCTACTCACTGAAGCTAAGCAGGGCTGAACCCGGTCAGTACCTGGATGGGAGACCACATGGGAAAACTAGGTTGCTGTTGGAAGTGGTGTTAGTGAGGCCAGCAGGGGGCACTTAATCTGTGGTCTATGTGAGTCCTAAAGCCCCAGTATGGTGAAGGGGACACTATACTGTCAGTGAGCGCTATCTTTCGGATGAGACGTTAAACCGAGGTTCTGACTCTCTGTGGTTGTTAAAATCCCATGGCACTTCTCGTAGGCTAAAGAGTAGGGGTGTAACCCCGGTGTCCTAGCCAAATTCCCTTCATCGTCCCTTACCTATCATGGCCTCCCAATCATCCCCATCTACCAAATTGTCTCTCCACTCTACCGATTGCTGCTGCATGCTGAGCGCACTGGCATCCTTGTCCTGTGGCTGCTGTCGCATCATCCAAATGCACACTGACCCCCCTCATGATTGTGAAGCGCTTTGGGTGTATGGCTATACACGATGAATGTCCTATATAAATACACGGTACATTACATTACATAAAATGTATCAATTTCCACAAAGCTGCGGAGGAATGTTATTAGCATTGGCAATTATATGAATCATTATTATGATTGAGTTTAAATAATATGATAGAACAGTAAGTCAGAAAATTAGAATGATTTATGAAGGTTTATGTGACTGTAGACTGGAGTGAATCAGAAAATACAGAGGAATAAATGACATTTTAAGCTACATTCAATAAGAAAACATTTTAAATGGAAATAATATTTCACTGGCCGCACAGTGGTTATCGCTGTCGCCTCACAGCAAGAAGGTTGTTGGCTCAAGTCCGCGGCTGGGCCAGGAGGCGTTTCTGTGTGGAGTTTGCATGTTCTCCCTGTGTTTGCATGGGTTTCCTCCGGGTGCTTCACTTTCCCCCACAGTCCAAAGACGTGGTATTGGTGAATTGAACAAACTAAATTGGCCATAGTGTATGAGTCTGTGTGTGAATGAGTGTGTATGGGTGTTTTCCAGTACTGGGTTGCAGCTTGAAGGGCATCCGCTGTGTAAAACATATGCTGGAATAGTTGGCGGCTTATTCTGAAATCTTATTCTTATCACTTCTGAAATAAGGACTAAGCCAAAGGAAAATGAATGAATGAATAATATTTCACTGTTTTACTGTCTGTATTTTAGATTATAATGGAGAGGAGTCTTGGAGAGCAGAATGGACTT
This sequence comes from Danio aesculapii, assembly GCF_903798145.1. Classification (NCBI taxonomy): domain Eukaryota; kingdom Metazoa; phylum Chordata; class Actinopteri; order Cypriniformes; family Danionidae; genus Danio; species Danio aesculapii. The sequence goes on along the minus strand of NC_079440.1, from coordinate 44,371,649 downwards.
CTTTTAGAAACAAAGAATATCATACTTATCTTAAACTTTTAACTGTAAAGAGCTTAGGGGACGGCGAGTATCTGTGTTAAGTATAGTTGACACCTTATGCACAGTTATAACAGTGGCACAGATATAAACAGTAGACACGGGCATGTCTGGGTGGGGTATTTTTGTGCTTCTCTCTCCCTCAGGACCTGAACCCCATCCCAACTCACAGAACACTGTCAAATGTTTCTCTAATTAGCAGAAAGACATTCCACACACACCTCCGGCACATTTACAACCCCTGTTCCTATTTTTGGCACATCTGAGGGAAAAATAAGTTAAAAAATCCTTTTGTTTTGTTTTTCATAATAAGAACATCATTCTTTATATAAAACACAAAATGATACAGAAAAACAATATAATATACACTACTATTTTTGTTTTCTGTTTAAAGAAAATTATTCTGTTCATCAAGGTGGCATTTATGAAATTGGTAAATATTTATCAAAATTTTAAATAACTGCTTTCTTATTGCATGTAGTTTCAAATTAAATTATCACTCCAGTTCATTATTGCTTTTATTACTATTAATATTAATAATATAGGGCAGCACGGTGGTGCAGTGGGTAGCACACTCGTCTCACAGCAAGAAGGTCGCTGGTTTGAGCCCTGGCTGAATCAGTTGGCATTTCTGTGTTTGCATGTTCTCCCAGCGTTTGCATGGGTTTCATTTGGGTGCTTCGGTTGCCCCCACAAGTCCAAAGACATATGGTACAGGTAAACTGGGTAAGCTAAATTGTCCGTACTGTATCACTGAGATGGTAAATTTTAGAAGCCATTAATGTTTATCATTAAAATAAATATTAAAGCTAATATTCATATTGTTTAGTAGGTAATAATGTGCCTAGGTTTAAAAAGGGACCACCTCAATTACTGATTTTTTTTCTGAGTGCATAATGTGTATAGTATCTGCAGAATACAGAACATCTAAAACTGTTACTTAATCTGTGACTACTGAATAAAAATGTTAAAAAAATGCAAAAGTTTTAAATAAGAATTTTATTAGAACAGCTTTTTAATTAATAAATTAAATAAATTTATTAATAAATCAATTAAATAATAAATACATTATATATTTATAAATAAATAAATAAATAAACATTTATTTATTTATGTGAAATATCTGTTTTTGAAAAATAAAATTATTTTAACATTATAAAGCTAATCTATTTGTTCAAAATTTCAGGCAGTTCTTATGGAGCCAGATCAGTCTCAAAAATAATAAACTTATAAACTAAAATTCATACATGTGCAACACAATTTACATTTACAAAATTAAATTTAAAAATTTTAAATTTGTGAATTCACAATTAATAAGCATAAATATTTTTCACAAATGATTTAAATTAGTGTATTTTGGAATTGTGTTTTGAATTTATGAATTGGATTTGTGTATTTTTGAATCATGTTTTAAATGTATTAATTGGATTTGTGTATTTTTGAATCGTGATTTGGACTTGCGAATTGGATTTGTGTATTTTTGAATCGTGATTTGGACTTGCGAATTGGATTTGTGTATTTTTGAATCATGTTGTGAGTTTATGAATTGGATTTGTGTATTTTGAATCATGTTGTGAATTTATGAATTGGATTTGTGTATTTTTGAATCATGTTGTGAATTTATTAATTGGATTTGTGTATTTTTGAATCATGTTTTGAATTTATTAATTGGATTTGTGTATTTTTGAATCATGTTTTAAATGTATTAATTGGATTTGTGTATTTTTGAATCGTGATTTGGACTTGCGAATTGGATTTGTGTATTTTTGAATCATGTTGTGAATTTATGAATTGGATTTGTGTATTTTTGAACCATGTTTTAAATTTATATATCAAATATCAAAAATCTGTATATCATATATCAAAATATAATCAAATATTATAAATAAATAATATATATTTAATCAATTGTGTACTTAAATGTAATAAGTTAAATATTTTGTATATTATATTTAATTTTACTTATGGCAAGATATACAATAATCATCATTTGGTGTCGATCAAACCCTTTCATCAAAGTAAAATGATCAAATTACACCCATTCATGTCTTAGGACTATTTTAAAAACCCTCTTTTTTTATCCACTTCAAATATTGACTACACTGTACATATAAGCTACAGCAACTGTCAGTATTGAAATACACAACTATTATTATCTGACTTTCTGAGCAACACTTGACAGTGGAAATTCATGCCACTGTGCAACTCCTGCCTGGCTGACCCTACAGCCGTGTGTGAAATGTGACGCTGGTTTTACCCAGTGTGTGAGTTATGGAGCTGGCAGTTTGGGCAGTGTGGGTCAGAATAGGTAATGTGTGGGTGTAGAGGAGGGTTAACACCGCAGGGTGAGACAGGAGAGAGAGAGAGACAGGAGCCTTCTTTAGACAGGAGCTCTGGCCGCCGCAGCTGTCTCTACCATTCCTGGCCTGTCGACAGTCCACACATTGGAGAATTAAGAGGGACTGAAGGCTGCCCCACTTTTTCTTCACTCGCTCAGTTAGTTTGCTTTACTCTTCTCCTATCGGACACCTCTGCAACACTATCACATTTTGACAGTTCTTGGGCCAGAGGCGCCCAATATGGCGGACCAGTACAACACCAACGAGGAGAAGATCCTGAGGGACAGTCACACCAAAGAGATCGACTTGATCAACAGGGACCCGAAGCAAATCAATGAAGATGTTGTGAAGGTATGGCATTAGTAACATTTAATTTTGACATGGCTTCTTTTGGTTATTACAGTCAACTCTATTTTTATTCTCACAACTGATTATAAAAAGTAAAATCATGTTTTGTACAGTATTCTTATCTAAAATTGCTGAGAGAAAGTAGTTGATGACAGTAGTAGATAGTGGTATAGTAGAGAGTAGTTTTTCTGGTGAGTGAAAATGACCTAATCAGTTGTAGCCAATCATGTTACAGCATATTTTGACAAACACGATTAGAATCCAATCATATTTTTATATCGATTAACTTGTAGTTAGGGAAGGCGGGCCATCTGTTGTCAGTCGAGAGAGTGAGGAAATAAAGTTGGACACTAAAGTGATATAAAGTTAGTATAAGAACATGATTGAACTTTAGATGGTACTGTATGTTAGAAGAAATGCTACAACTTACCAGAATGTATCGTGTCTCGTGTTATTGCTGAATTGGTGTTTCGTATTTGAAAAGGCATCAATAAAACAGCTTGTAAATTTAGTATATTTAGTACCTCAGGAACACCATTATGAATCCAAAACTTGTTAGTTAGACAAATTATCGCTAATCGAGACATGAGAATTTTGGTGAATATAAGCACTTCATCACGTTTTGTCCTGTGTTTATTTTATATTTTCAAGTATAGCCATTACACAACTATAAGTAGCCCAACTATGTCAATAAGCAGTCGTTACAGTATTCGGACACCATCTGCTTAATATCACAATATTACTTTATAACAATTTTTAATTTGATGGTCCGCAAACAGACATTAAACTGACTGTAATTATCCTACAAATGTCAAGTGTCAAATGTCAATACAAGTCAAAAACCTTAACCTAAAAGTCTATTAATTCTCTAATTCCTGACAAACATTAAACATGTTTTTATTCTTGTAAAAGTGTAGTAACCATCTGTTTTTTCTGAGTACATCATGTTTTTTTTTGTTGTAATAACCATTTGTATAACCATAGTTTTACTGCAAATGTCGTAGTTAATTAAACTAGTGTAGTAAAACCATGTGGTTACCATGGTTTAACTACACTAACCTAGTTTTTTTTACCTACTCACCTACTGACCAAGTAAAAGCATAGTTATTTTTTGAAAGCAGCGAACGTTAGTTGACATATATTTGCAATATAAATTATTCACAATTTATTTTTCTTTCACCTGGTGGCTGATTTATATTTAAATCCCATCTAAGCAAACATTTTCAGAAAGCTTCCACAGAAAAATCATAACTACATTACATTTTATAATATATATATAAATACTTCCCAAATGATGTTTAACAGAGCAAGGAAATTTTCACAGTATGTCTGATAATATTTTTCTTCTGAAAAAAAGTATTTTTTGTTTTGTTTTTTAACAAACCATCATTATACAATAACTTGCCTAATTACCCTAGCCTGCCTAGTTAACATAATTTAACCCAATTAAGCCTTTAAATGTCATTTTAAGCTGTATAGAAGTGTCTTGAAAAATATCTAGTCAAATATTATTTACTGTCATCATGGCAAAGATAAAATAATTCAGTTAATCGAAATGAGTTATTAAAACTATTATGTTTAGAAATGTGTTGAAAAAAAACTTCTTTCCATTAAACAGAAATTGGGGGAAAAATAAACAGGAGGGCTCATAATTCAGGGGGGCTAATAATTCTCACTTCAACTGTATATATCAGTAATTAAACCCATTAAGCATATATTATTTGTCAAAAATATGTACACATAACTATAAATAGATTTTGAGAAACTGATAAAGCATCCAAATTATCCAGTAACTTCCTAAATGGCGAAGTTGATACGAGTGCACTGGTGATCTGGTGCTTGGAGACCGAGTTGCTTGCGTGTGAGAAGCACAACACTTTATGCTCTAGAGCCAAAAATAGCAGTGAACCTACTTCATCTGTCAGGACAGGCCATACTATCAGTATTTATAGAAGGAGCTCAAAGGGTGTGTCAGACATTCAAATCTATTACTTCTTCCCATGCCTTTTAATAATTCACTAGATTAGTAGGCGAAAATGTGCAGTTTATACTGACCACTGTGTTATGTATAATACAAATCATCAATTGGTATTTTTTCACTGCTGACTGTGAGTCGATGGTCAATGTTGTGGTTAAAAACACTGTTGCTATGATGGGATTATGTTTATAGAACAATTAAAGTTCCATTTGTAAGTACATATCAGGGCAACAGGGGATTATATGAGAGGAATAGTTTTTAAACAACATGACAGTTTAATACTTGTCACTGTTTTATGTATTGGGTTTGGATTTTGAAAGAAATGTTTAATGCTCATTAGGGCTGGATTTGTTTCATAAAAGTTCTAAAGGTAGTATTTATTTATATGATAGTTTTTATCACTTGAATTTATTGTTAACTATCTTAATGTGTTTTTAAATATAATTTATTCTTTTGATTGCAAATTTTAAACATCAGTACTCCAGTCTTTGCTTTCACATTATCCTTTAGAAATCACGCTAATATGTTGCTTTGCTGCTATCAATATTGTAAAATGTGCCATTATTTTAACATATACATTTTCTTTGAGAACATTGAAAGAACTAAATTTATCCGAAAGACTTTTTGTAACAATGTAAAGTTACATTGTTACATTGTCTTTGTCACTTTTGTTCTGTTTTAATTCCTTATGCTAAATGTGGGATTATCATTCATTTTTACCACAATTTGCAGATAAAAATGACTAAAATATTAGTCACTTTAATTTATTATTAAGTTTATATACCAAAATATTGCCAGGTAAATTCATAATAATAATAATTTGAAAAGAAACAAACAAAACCAAAAATCTCGAAATTCCTAAAATTCTACTTAAAATTATTATTTTAATCTCTTTATAAGATTATTAAGATTATTTCTTAATCTTTGTCTCTATCATTCACATATACATTTACATTTTTTACCCATTTTGAACCAAAACGTTTTAATAAACATTTTTCAAATTTATTTAGTATGATCACTTGGAATTTAACCAACTGAAACTTAAACACTAAATCAGACACTTTACTTGGATTTAATATGCTTTCAATCTATATATAACCACCGTTTTGCATTTCATTTGATGCAAACTCCAAAATAAGACACCTGGCCTTTGCCTCAATTGCAGAAGATTTTTTCAGTGTATTTTAAATAGAAGGTACATAAAGATTTGAAATAACTTACTGAAATAGTTGTTGTTAATGCTCTGGAGTTGTTATGAGATTGAAGCTAAAATAAACAAGGTGCCAGACTGCCTTTACTGATGGGGGATTTTGATATCCAATGTCGCTGTTTGGAGAATTAATCATCATCCATTTTAGGAGCTCAACTAGAAAAGAGCCCATCACTGCCAGATCACTGACATTGACTTCTGCACAAAATGATAAACAAGTTTTGGCACATCTCTGTTTTTTTAGACTTTATTTGAAGCTTATTGGTTTAATGACAATTACAGTGTAAAAAGGTCAATCATTACCCATCATGACCTCTTCCATTATTAATAGCTCAAAAGGGCAAAGTAAATAAATAAATAAAAGCATATAAATATTATATTAATTTAAATAAAATAAATATTTAATTATATTATATATAATTAAAATAGGAATAGTTAACGAATGTTAAAAGTTAAAAGAATAGAAAAAAATAACAGACGATTGATATTATACACTGCCACTTGCAGCAGTTGTTTAAATGGTTGCACTTGAATACAGAATAGCAATAAATAAATGTGAAATTAAATAATACTACTGTTAATAAATAAGTTCCAGAAAATGGTTAACTTAAAACACACATAAAAATATATAACAAAAAATCTGAAAGATAAACATTGCTTTTTGCGTGTTATATAACAAACAACATCAATAATAATAATAAATGACAAAATATGGTGAATTAATAAGTTAAAAGAATGGAAAACAAACTTCATAAAGGAGTAATTCATTCAAAAATCTAAATTCATAGCTAATTTACTCATACTCAAGCCATTGTATAAGTTGCATGTCGCTTGTTCCTTCACAAGAACATTAAAGAAGATTTTTAGCTGAATCTGTGCTCCTTTGTGATTCTTATAATGGCAGTCAATGGAAATCAGTTTTTGACATTAGAAATAACACATACAAGCAAGTCTAAATCAATCCCCGTGGGTCCTGGTGATGCACTGAGGTTTTAGGAAGTTAAACGCTTGGTCTGTGCAACAGTGCAAGAAATTGAATGTTATTTACAATATGATTAGCTTACATCCATAGGCCAATACTTAACACACAAAAGTTTAGTGAGCGTGAGCTTCCGGTCACTTGAGGACGTGTGCTTCACACAAGTGAGTGGGCTTGACAAACCACCTGTAGACACAGTCTTTTCTCTCTCTCTAAAAGAGAGAGAACTGCTGAACAACTGCTCACTTGAGCACTTAATTCTCTGAGCACAGTTCCTTTGATTCGCAACTTCTTGTGTGTATTGCCTCTTCTTGTTAAATTGCTGAATGCCTGCTCAATTGCAAAAGCTTTTGACAAAACTGTCTGCTAAATGTAAATGTAGCATGCACAAGCATGTACTCAGACATGAGGTGATGTGAGTTTTTTGTCAAAATGGTTTGTCATGAAGTGATTGTAAGCCTGGCTCACTACACTTAGATTAAAGTTAATAATTTTCAAAATAATATTCGGTTTCTTGCACAGGCTGATTGATTCCCTTTAAAAGACCACAGTGTATCTTCAGGAATCATAGAGATTGATTTGGAGTTGCTTATTTTTAAAAACCGGCAACCTTTGACTTGCATTTTACAGATTACCAAGGAACACAGATTCAGCTAAAAAGGTCTGTTATGTTCCACAGAAGAAAAAAGGGTAACACTTTAACATAACTACACAGTAGTTTATTAACTAGATTATTATTAAATATTGATCATTTACTTACGCATTCTGAATAGTCTTTAAAAAACACCAATAATTCTTAAATAACAGTGTAAATAATGTAATAATTTAGTAATGAAAAATGAATCATTAACAAAGTATGAAAACACAATCATTAAGCACATTTATGTGCTTATGTCAAGAATACAACATTTGTAGATGTATTTATAAACTGCTTACTAACGTCTATTAATGTAGAGTTAATGCTAATAATGGCGTAGTTTTATTAAGCCGTATTTATCAACAGTATTATAAAGCCAAGGATATCACACTGTAAAATCCTGTAAAACTTTATCAAATGAGATAAGTGTAGTTGACTCAAAATTTACTGAAAGTTTATTCTACTATTTGAAAACAGTTTTGAACTCAGTATTGAAGGTGATGAGTGAATTAAATACCTCATTACTTCAACTTAAATGGAGTAAGTTCACAGTACTCATATAGATTAGGTTTTTTTTTTACTCAAATGCTTTGTAGCAATTGGTTTCCTCAAACGGTTTGAGTTGACTTAACTTTTTACAGTACTCAATTTTAGCTTCGTTTACTCAAATGAATTAAGTTCACAGTATTCATTGGGAATAGTTTTTGAACTTAAATGGTTTGTTGCAATCTGTTTCCTCAAATGGTATAGGTATATGGTATATGTTGAATTTAAGTTACATTGCATCTACATGCCAACTAATTCTCATTACATTATAAGTAGACTGTTAGGTTGGCATTAGGTTTAGTGTAAGTTGACATGTACTTGCAACGTTTCTTATAGTCAGTTAAATGTCTATTGAAGGAGCATATCAACAGATATTAAACAGACAGTCTACTAATACTGAAATGGACCATCAAAATAAAGTGTTACCATGGTATGAGTTACCTGAACTTTTTGGGTTTTACAGCGCACACATGAATTAATTGGATGAACTATCCCTTTAAAAGGCTGTTCTTTAAAATGTAGTCTGCATTTGTACTAACCGGTATCATTGCATCCTTTTTTTTACTCTCCCAATAATGCAAGGTGGATTTCGAGGATGTGATCGCCGAGCCTGATGGCACCCACAGTATGGACGGCGTGTGGAAGGCCAGTTACACCACCTTCACTGTCTCCAAGTACTGGTGCTATCGTGTGCTGTCGGCCGTCTTTGGCATCCCGGTGGCGCTGCTGTGGGGCTTCTGCTTCGCCTGCATCTCCTTCTGTCACATTTGGGCCGTGATGCCCTGCATCAAGAGCTATCTGATCGAGACGCAGTGCCTGAGCCGCATCTACTCTCTCTGCATCCACACCTTCTGCGACCCACTGTTTGAAGCCCTAGGGAAGATTTTCAGCAGTGTTCGGGTGGCCTTACGCAAAGAGGTTTAAATCGCTTCGACAAAATCAAGGTTTACATGTTCGGTCTTTTCATTTTACAGTTATTTGTTTTTGGTTAATGGGTTTCGAGGTGCCTTAAAATAAAAAAAAAATATTTTTTCTGTATGTGTATGTGAGGCTTTGGGAGCAATTTAGGATTATGCCACGTGCTTGTTCAGAGAGAACAACGAGAAAGACCTTTCTGAATGACGACGGAGAGTGAAGCTGATGTGATATCATCTCTCTCGATGTGTGACAGGTTTAAAATGGGATGCTGTTGAGTGTGGTATTTTTATCATGATCAATGTCAGATGTATTCTGAGCAATTACTTATTAAACTTTTCAATTTAAACAACAATGGTTTGAATAGTGTATTTTATTATAAAATATGTGATGGGATACAGTCAAAAATATATTTGCTGTTTATTCAAACTACTTTAAAATTAGTTAAAATAACACAATTCTTACTTTTTTATGAGGGGACAACTTAATTGTTTTTAATTGAAATTCTATATCCATCAATTTGTGACTAATATTGGAAACTTGTTACTATATTGGAAAATATAATTGTAACCACTTAAAAAAATGACTTTTGCTGTTTGTACATATTTAAAATGAGTTGAAACAACACAATTTTTTGTGGGGGGTGGGGGGCAACTTAATTGTTTTATGTTTAATCCACTTACATTTGTAAAAATGATTATTCATTCATTCATTTTCTGTTCGGCTTAGTCCCTTTATTAATCCAGGGTCGCCACAGCGAAATGAACCGCCAACATGCCCTTCCAGCTGCAACTCATCACTGGGAAACATCCATACACATTCACACTCATACACTACAGACAATTTAGCTTACTCAATTCACCTATATCACGTCTTTGGACTGTGGGGGAACCCGGAGTAAACCCACGCAATCACATGGAGATTATGCAAACTCCAAACAGAAATGCCAACTGACCCAGCCAAGGCTCGAACCAGTGACATGTGAGGCGATTGTGCTACCCACTAAAAATGCCCTAAAATGATTAAGCCCTAAAAATGATTAATTTAATTGATTTGAGTTTGGTCAACATGTAGGAAAAACCCAGCATTTTTCCCAGCATATAAATATTCATAGTGATAAATAATCATCATGAAGTAATGTTTTTTTTTATGTTTAGGGTCATGATTTTTCAGAGTCAGCTGAATGAATGAATTCTGTTTTACTCTTTATGTCAGATGAACTTTCAGAAAGCATTAAAATATGCTGATTTTCTGATCTATTATGATAAATTATAACTCATGCTCAAGCACAGTTTGGGAAAAAAATTCTGCTTTCTCTTTTCGTGTAGCTGTAATTCACATTTAAGTTTTCATTGAAGATTAGGAACTTCACAACAGCATTTACTTTAATTTATAAAACTGCAGTAACTTACTTAAAAATAAAAATGCATTGATAACTAAACATGTCCCCTACAGAAATTTAAAGCAGCACAACTGTTTCTATCATTCATAATAAGAAATGTTTCTTGTGTGTGTGTGCGTGTGTGTATGTGTGCGTGTGTGCGTGTGTGTGTGTGTGTGTGTGTGTGTGTGTGTGTGTACAAGACTGCTTTTCAATTCCTCACTTTAGCTAGCTAATTATACTCGACTTGTCAACACATTTATGCACAGTAAGACATCAACACATACCATTTATTTCAATAAATAAAAGCTACAACTACACATATTGAATGTAAATAAGCAGTGTATTATTCAGAAGGAAAATCAGCAGCTTTAGAACTGGAAAAAATAAGAGTTTCAGTTAAAAGTGTATTGAATCTTATAAAATAAATATGCTTTGTGATAATACTGCCTTTATCATTTTCCTCATCTGACAACCCTCGATAACAATTATATGAAATGTACTTGTCCTCTTGTAAACCTGTTTTGAAATAAAGATGAAGCAACAAACATAGACTGAAATCATGTTCCTTAAAGCAATATTAAGCAAAAATATGTAACTGCAATAAACACTTTAATCTCATCGATTACAAACACTGTCTTACAAAACAAACAACCAGTCCTTCACTTAAAAACGATTTGCTCGTTTGTCATGTTTGATTACCGTGATGTGCTGCAGAAACATTGTGCAAAGAGAATGTGGTCCTGTGGGCTTAACAGTAAAGGTTACATGTAAAATTATAAAGAACAGTGATAACATCAAGAACATGTATATGTGCCAAAAATAAAAGTGCTTGTGTTTATAATATAAACAAATAAAAGTTCTCGTCTGACAAGTCCATGTTCACTATAAAGAGCGACTGGCCATGTTTCTCATTAGGTTACGAAAGAAAGAGAAGAAACATTTTGTGTCTCATCAACATCTTGTTTTCATCTGCGCATTGTTAACCTCCTCAGCTCAAAACCACATGAGCAGTTTTGTGCAGTGTCCGACAGTGGCTTTCTTATAACTCATAAAATTATATAACATCTTTAGTAGACCTACAAATAATGTCAAACTTCATCAGCCGCAATCAACAGAATGCGCTTGTCAGTACTCAAACTTAAAAAAGCTTAGCTTGTAGCCACTTGTGGATGAGTAAATCTTCATTTTCAGTTACTCTTGAAGACAATTGAAGACATTTTGAAGATTGGTGGAAATTGTTACCCCTTGAAACCCATAGCAGGAAAAAATAAATATAGAATTCAATGGCTAGTTTCCAGTGGTGTAAAGTAATAAGCTACAAATACTCAAACTACTGTAACTAAGTATTTTTTCACTGAAATTGTAATTTAGTAAGTAGTTTTAAAAATGTGTACTTTTACTTTCCCTTGAGTACATTTTTAGTGCTGTATCAGTACTTTTACTCCACTACTTTCCTTCAACCTGCAGTCACTACTTTATTATTTCCTGTCTATGTGGATTAGAAAAATCAATCCTGTAATTCCTATCCAATCAAGTTACAAATAGAAAGTAAACTGCATCATACTGAACTACCTTAAGAAATGCAGCAAACTGTTTAAATACATTAAAAGTCTCCAAGAAGATACTTTACACTCAATTACCAGGAGACTGTTTAGACTGTTTTGATTTAGACTGCATGTCACTGATCAGAATATGGCAGATGTTGACTGTATGATGACTGAAATGGCTTAAATCACTAAATGCACTACAGAATGTTGCGTTTACACATGCACAAATTACATGTAAAGGGCTACTTTTTACTTGTACTTTGAGTAACATTTGCATGAGATACTTTAACTTGACTTGCATCTTGGACAAGTAATGGTACTTTTACTGTGTGATTTTTCAGTACTTTTTCCACCACTGCTAGTTTCCAACATTCTTCGAAATGTCTTTTTTTGTGTAAGTCTGTGTGTATTCATCAGATTAAAAAAAACAGTTTAAGATCAAATTAGAATGGGAAAATGTTCATTTTTGGGTGAACAACTTCTTTAATTTGGTGTCGAACACTTCGCACCCTTAAATGTTCAGGTCTCATAACCATATTTTAATTAAAGCCCTAGCTTTTATTTTAAACCAGCCTGATCTCACAAGGAAACTAATTTACCTTTTGTCAGTTTAGTTCAGTCAAACAAAAATGTTCGATTTTTAAAAGAAGGCATGGCACCAAACCTCATCCCTAAACCCAATCATCATTGGAGATGTGCAAATCCTACTAAACTGTACAAATTGCTGGGAGATAGCATTGTTTAAAGTGTATTGAACGTCACACAGTGCGAAAAAGCTACAGGTATGCTGCATGTGCATTGTGATGTGTGGTTTTGGTAATTTACAGAGAGCCTAATATAAGCCACGTCAAGATTTTACTGAAGTATAAACATTCTGTAGGTTAATTAAAAATGAATGCATTAAATTGTGCATCATTTGAACTTTAGCTGTGACTTTGCAGTTTTCTGCATTGCCATATTTGATATCTACTAAAGTCACAATCTAGAAAAGAGTCGCAAAAAAAAGTGTCTGTACACGTTTTCCCAGCAGTCCTTAAGATTTTTTTCCCATAGGCATCAAAAAAAAAAAAAAAAACGATTGTAAAAGTCTTGAACCAAATCTACCAGCTATTACGAATCTCTCCACTCTCAGAAACTTTAAAATCTGTAAGTTGGCTTGTATATACAGTACTACAGTTATATTATATACAGTTACAGTATATAGTTACATATTTTGTAACACAATTTTAAAATACTGTTCCTGTAGCTATACAACCAATTATTTTATTGAAGTTATGTTTAATAATATTAATATTATAATGTTTTCTATTTAATTTATATTTCCCCATCATTTTTTGCTATTCTGTTGTGTTTACAGTGCTTCATGGAATTACCTTCTTTTTTTCTCATTAAAGCCTTGTACCGTTGTCATTTTGTTCAATCATCATATTGCTTAAACTTTAAAGTTTACATCTAAAGGTCCGCTTTAAATCAAATTGAATCCATTGGACATTCTGTACTAATATCCCTCAGAGCCTTGTTTTCATTCCTGTCAGAAATGTAATATGCTATCCTCACTAAGCTCTGCACAAACACAACTTTAGTTCAGCGTTCATACAGATGTTTGAGCCTTTATCTTAAGTTGTTGTGTGAGTATTTCGAGATTCACATCTATATAAGTAAACAAGGTTGCCAATAAAAACAGTGTGACAGTGTGAACACGTCAATATTTGATCTTTTTTTATGCTTTTTTTTCTTGAACAGCCTTTTTAATGTGAAACATGAATTATTCTAAGGGGATTAAATGATAATATGATTGAACTATCCCTTTAAGGTTCAGTGGATTTTGCATGTTTATATCACAGCAGGGATATTTACACTTGGAAACTCTAAGACACATTTAAGACCGACAGAAACCCGATCTGGTGGTTTGAGATTCAGCCAAGTGTAAATCCATCTGGCTGTTCAGGCCACATATGCAAACTTTGCTGCTCCTGAACAGATCTGTCAGTGTACGGATGTCTTGTAAGAGAATGTGGCACACAAAATTTTTGTACCACAAATGTCAAAGTTAATTCAGCCACATCGTCTTTTTAGCAGCCACGTTAAATGTGGCAAATTTTGATGCCCAGCACCAAAACACATTCATGTAGCCATGCACAATCAGACAGCAATTCAAACCATTAAGATCTGTAGATAATTTACTTTTTACAACTGATATTAAAATGTGTTTCTGTGAATACGACCTTGAATAAACAATGTAAAATAAAGGTGAATACATTGCCTGAAATGTTTTGAGCTTGTCCACTTTTAACCACTTCCACAGAGAGTCTATACGGGGAGTGTAGAAGCTCTGCAGTAGCAAGGATTTACAATTTTTTCTGTTTTAAAACCAATATATGGCTTGAATTCACTCACACCTTTCCTGATTCTCACACAAACTAGGAATGCGTGCATCAATAATAAATCGATACTCCAAAACTACTTATTCAACATTGATATTTTCTAAAAAGTATTAATATTTTAACTATATTAATAGTTTATTCATAACTAAATGCTTTTAGTACTGTGTGCAGGATGATCATCAGCCAGTCAGATGATGATATACTGCTCTTTCATGATTGGTCAGACTCGCATCTTATGATACAGTGTATTGCTATTTCTTGGTTGGTTAGACTCGCATCTAATTATTAGACTTGCTCTTCTGAAATCAGTGATCTTCAGAGCCTCGATAAATACTACAAAAAACTAAAAAGTTGAATGCTGAAGACAAAAAGTCATTTTAAATTAAGAAATCAGTAAATGTAAGCAAGCTATTTGTTGGTGCTATTGATTCTTATTAAGATTTATGTATAGGTTGTTTAAACATTAGGAATTATAAGTCAAAATATTTATTTTTTTAAATCGAAATAAGTAGTTTTATATGAAGTATAAAAGTAAAAAATAATAATAACCGTACTCGTACAGCCTCTTCACCCTTCTGTATTACTCCGCCCACATAGAGTGACAGCAGATCAATAAACTCACTACAGTTTGACAAATATTGCAGCTGTTGGACAACATAATGTACTTTTGAGGTTTATTTAGTTGAGAATGTAGTTTATTTATGCAGTTTATTTATAAGGAGAGTGCCTATTTTAAATATTTAGAATTTCGGAGAGACAGTGCTTCGTATCCATCAGCCTGTCATACTGAGCAGAGCAGGTTGGTGTTCCACCACAAGACTGCATAATAAGCCCTTAGAGGAGAAAAAACTCAATCAAATTCTTATAAAACAGGTAAGTGACTTTCTAATTTGATCTCTCCCTCTCTCTCTCTTTTTTTTGTTGTAATGCATTATTTATACCGTAGTCTGGTAGTGTTTGCTTTGGCTTTTTCATGGTTAATTATTGTGATATCCCAATTGCAACGTCTGAAATGTCTCTAGACTGATGCTATTTCATGCCGTTCAGCCTTATAATCATAAAATGTGAACATAATCACCTATGAATGAATGGAAGTAGTTCCTCATACAAAAGGATTTTGTGACTCTCTCGTGACGATTATGCCGTCAAACTGTGGTATAAACGAATATCACACTCATAGCAGTGTGATATGGCTGTATATCATCACTGGTGAGACACTAAAGTGAACAACCCACCAGTGCTGATATACAGCCATATCACACTGCTATGAGTGATATTGCTCATATATACACTGATCAAAAATGATTTTACAAAATTTCAAGACAACAAATGTATTTATGCTACTTTAACTTATTTTAATAAGTTAATCAGATTTAAACAAAACAAATTTAAATTATATATATATATATATATATATATATATATATATATATATATATATATATATATATATATATATATAATTTTATTCAAAAACATTATTTTGAAAAATGACATTCACTTTTAAAATTATAAGCAGTATTGGCATTGGCATCAGTATCGCTCAAAATTTAAGAAAAAAACATCTGTAGCGTTTTAGATTAATATGTGGTAATTGTGTTATCATCCATCCCTTACACAAACCCACAATGTTCAGAAAGAAGGAACAAAATCTACTGCTGTCTGTATAATTTTCTGTTGCCTCTAGTTGTGTTTAAATACAGTGTGTCCGGAAAGTACTGATAGCGCTTCACGTTTTCCAATTTTTTTTTTTTTATGTTACAGCCTTATTCCAAAATTGATAAAATTTATTTATTTCCCCCATATTCTCCACACAATACCCCATAATGACAATGTGAAAAAAGATTTTTTTGAAATTGTTGCAAATTTATTAAAAATAAAAACCTGAAAAATCACATGTACATGAGTATTCACAGCCTTTGCTCAATACTTTGTTGATGCACCTTTGGCAGGAATTACAGCCTCAAGTCTTTTTAAATATGATGCCACAAGCTTGGCACACCTGTCTTTGGGAATTTTTGTCCATTCCTCTTTGCAGTACCTTTCAAGCTTTATCGGTTTGGATGGGAAGCGACGATGTACAGCCATTTTCAGATCTCTACAGAGTTGTTCAATAGGATTCAGGTCTGGACTCTGGTTGGGCCATCAGACCAGAGAATTTTTTTTCTTATGGTCTGACAGTCCTTCAGATGCCTTTTGGCAAATTCCAGGCAGGGAGCGGCTTTCCTCTGGCCACTCTACCATACAGGCCTGATTGGTGAATTGCTGCACAGATGGTTGTCCTTCTGTAAGGTTCTCCTCTCTCCCCAGAAGATCACTGGAGCTCAGACAGAGTGACCATCGGGTTATTGATCACCTCCCTGACTAAGGCCCTTCTCCACCGATCACTGGCCAGCTCTAGGAAGAGTCCTGGTGGTTCCAAACATCTTTCACTTATGGATGCTGGAGGCCACTGCGCTCATTGGAACTTTCAGAGCAGCAGAAATGTTTCTGTAACCTTCCCCAGCTTCGTGCCTCGAGACACTCCTGTCTCGGAGGTCTACAGACAATTCCTTTGTCTTCATGCTTGGTTTGTTCTTTGACATGCACTGTCAATCCTGGGACCTTATATAGACAGATGTATGCCTTTTCAAATCATGTCCAATCAACTGAATTTACCACAGGTGAACTCCAATTAAGCTGCTGAAACATTTCAAGAATGATCAGTGGAAACAGAATGTACCTGAGCTCAATTTAGAGCTTCACAGCAAAGGCTGTGAATACTGTGTACAAGAGATTTTTCAGGTTTTTTATTTTTAAGAAATTTGTAACAATTAAAAAAAAATCTTTTTTCACATTGTAATTATGGGGTTTTGTGTGTAGAATTTTGAGGAGTTCAATGAATTTAATCCATTTTGGAATAAGGCTGTGACATAAAAAATGTGGAAAAAGTGAAGCGCTATGAATACTTACCAGTATAATTTGAGAGAGAGAGAGAGTCACTGTATAATTTGTGCACTTTGCAATATTAAATTGAAAGTCCATACACCCACACATAGATCCTCCCTTCAAAGAAATCAGGAAAATGGTCAAAAGTGGACAAAAAGTACAGGTTAAAATGCCACGTGTAAAATAAATTTCTCCCTAGTCTAATTGTGATCACGTCTAAAATGCATCTTAGTAATGTGTGTAAACATGTTTTAAGTGTAAACATGAACCAGAATTGGACAACATTCTTTCTGTAAAGTCTAGAAACACAAAACATGAAGTAAAAAAAAAACAGATTACTGCCACTGGAGGTCCTTGGAGATAAGAAAATGTGTGAAACACAAGTGGAGTAATTAAACTGACATTCTGAATTATTCCCAGATGAAAACCCAGCTGAAGCAAACTGATTGTGACATTTAGCTTGCATTGCAGTCTCTTAGCTTTCCTGTGGTGTATATGGGTTTGGGATACTGCGCGTCTGGTTTATGTGATGGAGGTTTGGGTGATGCTCCGCTGGCTGCTGGTACTTTTGATGACGTAGGTGGAGGAGTTGCTCTTACGGGAATCTTGCTCTGGATCGTAGCGGCACTGAGAGGACTTTAGATAGAGTGTGGAGCAGCAAAACAGATTCTGCTTCAGGTCATGGAAGAGATGGCCAGCAAAAAACATGTAGATCCAGGGGTTGCAGCAGCTGTTCAGACTGGCCAGCAACATGGAGATGATAAAGGGCATCGCTGTGGAGGAGAAAAAAAACAGCTTTGGGTCAAAGAATATTTTGGTGTCTGCCTCAAGTTACATTTATAAAAAGGATTTTTTTATACACAAATCAATGAATGTTTTTGAATTCTTTTGTAAAATAAATACAACATAGATCAAAATATAATGTATGAGCAGATGATCATTATATCGTAAATACGGCAAAAATATATATTTTTGTAACTAGCAAAAAAAAGTTCCAGAAAATAGAAAAACTAGACTAAACTAAACTTATAGAATATCTAGAAAAAATGTATGAGAACTATAAAAATGCAGTTGCGGTAACTAGGAAATGTAATATGCGGTAACTAAAAAATTAAGTTGCACTAACTAGAAAAGGAATTTGTGGTAACTACAAAAATTAAGTTCAGTAACTAGAAAAAAGCTATGAGAACTATAAAATGAAGTTGCGCTAACTAGAAAATGTAACATGCTAGAAAAAAATAAGTTGCGGCAACTAGAAAAAAAATTTGTGGTTACTAGAAAAATTAAGTTTCGGTAACTAGAAAAAAGCTATGAGAACTATAAAAATGAAGTTGCAGTAACTAGAAAACTTAATTTGCGGTAACAAAAAAAAACAGGTTGCAGTAACTAGAAAAAAAGAATGTGTGGTAACTACAAAAATTAAGTTTCAGTAACTAGAAAAAAAGCTATGAGAACAATAAAAATGAATTTGTGGTAACTAGAAAAAGTAACATGCGGTAACTAGAAAAAAGAAGTTGCGACATCCAAAAAATAATAATTTGTGGTAATTACAAAAATGAAGTTTCAGTAACAAGAAAAAAGCTATGAGAACGATAAAAATGAATTTGCGGTAACTAGAAAATGTAACATGCGGTAACTAGAAAAAAATATGTTTTGGTAACTAGAAAAAACTTTGAGAACAATAAAAATGATTGCAGTAACTAGAAAACGTAATTTGTGGTAAATAAGAAAAATGAGTTGCAGTAACTACAAAAAAATTATTTGTGGTTACTACAAAAATGAAGTTTAAGTAACTCGAAAAAAGCTATGAGAACTGTAAAAATGAAGTTGCAGTAACTAGAACGTTTAATTTGCAGCAACTTGACATAAGACATACACTGTAAAAAAAATTTGTCTCAACTCAATTTTGTAAGGCAACTTGCTGCAGAGCTTCTTTGAATGGATTCAACCTAAGTACTGCACTTGACTTGATTTAAGTTTCGTCAACTCAAAAAAGCTCTGCTTCAAGTTGCCTTACAATTTTGAGCGGTCAACTTTTGTAAGTATTGAAGGATGTGTGATCGAAACACAAAAAAATTACGATGGCATGGGTGTCTGAATCGAGAGCACAAACTTTTAACAAATGATAAATTTGGCAAAACTACTGTTTGTTAGCAATTTCTGATTTGTTGTTTTAAAAGTAAACCTGACATTAAACAAGAGTGACATTCAGTGACAAACAAAAAGTTAAGATGAATGATTTAGTGTCCTATATCTAACCTCATACTGAGCAATCTCTCAGATCTCCTATTAGCACAGATTAGATCTGAATGAGCAACTGCAGAAGGAAAGATGAAAATATGTCACTGGGAAAACGTTGCCCACTAATACAACAGTCATTCCAAATGAAGCAATTTATTTTGGTTACGTATCGTGATAAGGGCCTGCGCCACTGTTTTATTTATCTAAGAAGTTCAGAAAAATGTGAAAAGCTTTAGTGTCATTCAGCATTGAGCCCCAAAATCAGACATGCTTTATCATTTCCGACAATCTTGTTTTGCACTGCAAAACTGCATGATGTCATGTGACTTCTTTATTAAAAAAACAGTGGAAGCGGCCTGTGGAATCTGTCACTGAGCTGTCCTTGCTTTACAAACAGACACATATAGACAGAATAAACAAGAACTTGTTTGCTAGCTCATAACAATGCTGAAAGATCTGCTAAGCTAGAAAGCAGGAGATGACTGAAAGAGGTAAACTCATTATGCTCCTATTTACATTTAAGCAATAAGCTACTCGAGGTCAAAGTTGTTGTGATTTTCATCTTGGGAAAAGAGTGTTCGCAAGCAAGAGCTGAAGTGAGAAAAACCCTTAACTGTGAGAAAGGTCAATTTGCTTTTTAATAACACCATATACAGTCATTTACAGAAAACTGTGATGCATAAGAATTGAATACTTTAGCATGGATGAGTTAAATTGTTCAAGTAAAAATAAAGCAACAACAGTTTGGTTTATCAACATTTTACTCAAATTTGAGTTGCATTTTCAGAGCGGATAAAAATAGAAAAGAATGCAGCTCATCCAATTAGAATCGGAAAACTGGAACTGTTATGTGAAATCTTTTCATGAAAAATTTTTAAATATTGCTAGCAATAAATCTAGGATAGAAAAAAGATAATTTCACCTGAGAAAAAACAAAAACAGAACTTGCAATTCAAATGAATGAATATAAAGTGAGTGCGAGGCAAGAGGCAACATGAAGCTCCCTCATGAAGCTAATACGAAAGTAACTGAAACTGCAATTCATCAACTGGCCTTTGGGGGCTGGCTCCAGAAACTGCAGATGTCCACTGACTGCCATGCTAAATTGGCAATTTTTATAGCTGATAAAAACATGTCTACAGGCTGGTACAAAAGACAGTTTTGGTATATTAGCATATAGCTATTATTACCCTCCATTACAACTGTGAGGGGGTAACTCATTCATTTCATTTGTATTAAGTCTGCATAAATAAGGGCGTGAGCACTTGAGTGACAGCTAGGTCTTGCCAGTCGCCATCACATCACCATAGCTGATTCCAGCTGATTAGCCACTGAGCTCTACACATATATCATATTTTTTGTTTGATTTTATGTGGCTTTACACAATGGATGTGGCCTTTTGGGATTATTTCTTACAATTACAGTAGCAGATAATATGGCATGCTGTGTGCACTTAATTGTGCTCACAAACCAGTCAAGTGACCTTTTTTTTTGAGTGAAATTTTTATTCTTGAAAATTCTTGAACAGTCATTTGAAACACTGTCATGCAGTTTTACACCTGGATTTCATGAATAGCCTTGCATTTACTAACACAGACTATATTTGAAGTATTAGGAAGTAATTTTCCTCATGTTGAACAACGTCATAAGAACAATGCTTAATGGCTCAACGTTTTACAACAGTGTTTTTAAGTCTAAACAGAATTTATTTATAGTTTATAACCATCCACATGTGGTCAGAACACAAACAAAGAAAAGATAAACTCATCTAAACAAAATGCTAGCAGGCATCTGTAGCTCCGCTCATGCCCCGCCTCTTTGCCCATTTTTGGTTACCCCCAGTGGGTGCAATGACCCGCGAACAAAATGGCAACGGTTGGCCATGCACACTTATAGCTTCATTTGCCCTCTTCAGAAACCTCTGGGTGACGTCACGGATACTACGTCCATATTTTTTACAGTCTATCATGCGAGGACTGAAGCCAAAGGTATTTAAATTAAAAGGTTTATTTAAAAGTTAAGATTGCTTATTTATTCGTTTGTTGTGTGTTTCCCTTTTTCATTTAAATTTTTACATTTCATTTGTGAGCTAAATTATGTAGTTTATGTCATCTCTTTTCCTTTTCTTTTTTGCATGGAAGAGGACGACAATGAGTTAATGAGTTAAAATAACCCAATATTTTGTTTGCTATAGTGCATGCTGGTAAATGGTAAAAACAATGAGCACAAATAAATTTTTTATTTTTATGATTTATGTATAATTGAATATGATAGATGTATGGTATTTTAATTATTTGTTTTGGAATAAGTTTGTGTGTGCGTGCGTGTGTGTGTGTGTCTTCTATTTTTTGTTAAATTACTGCAATGTATTTGAGTGTGTATGACCCCTCTGTCAGTTTCGATATACCCATTAATTAGTTGTATGAGGACTGAGTTTTGCTTATTATGTGAGTTCAATTTTGGGTTGGGATTCTGACACTGAGTAAACCTGTTATCAACTATAAATGAAAAACTAAATTATATAATGCAAATTCTGTAAATCCAAACATGAATAATTTTAACAGTAGAACACCGGCATGACTGCAGTGCTTTGCACCTTGAGTAGGCCTTAAATATGATTGTTAGGATGAGAAGAGGAAATGAAAAGCAGGTGACAAAATTCTGATTAATATTTAGCTGGCAAGACGGCTGTGTTTTTAAATTAAACATGCCTATTGCAGACTAAAGTGAATTGGCTTGTATGATATAAACTCCAGTGATGTCCACACTCTGACTAAAAGGATGAATAATGTGGGTAAAAAAGAAGAATCTGAGACATGAACCATGAACCTACAGTACCACAGACCTTTCCCCAAAAACTGTGGTGCATTTTAAAAAGATCTGTCAGTGTCAGGAATAGAGAAACAGCTAAGTTGTGCTGGTAAGGCTACATAGAAAGAAAAAATAACCTAGTGGGGAAAAAAAACATATAAAGGAATGAATACTGGAGATCAACAAAAACACACCATAATGGTGCGTTCACACCAGATTCAGATGAAGCATCAAGCACGACTGATTTACGTGTTAAGTCAATGCATCCTGCGGTGCGATTGGCACAAATGAGGTGGTGTGAATGACGCGATTTGTGCGAATGAAGCGACGCGAATTGAGCGCTTTGCGTGTTTGATGTACTTAATGTGCGAATCACGTGATTCACTTGAGTTGGAAAATCTAAATTTTAACAGACATTCATGCCACATTAACCAATCAGGAGCTTGCTAGGGGCGTGATTATGATGGAGGCCTGATGTTGGTGTCCTAACGGCAAATCCTCCTGCTGACACCGGACAACAGTTCATCAAACTGGGCTTAGCTCGGTCAGAAGCATCACTGAAAGCCTCCATCATCCAGGAACAGTTTCTGAAGGTGTTTATGAATTCACAGAGCTGGGTGCACCTCTGAAAGGATCTAGTGAACGAATCTTTGCTGTTTTTCAGCCTACTAAAGCACATAAAGCACAGCTACTCTCTCAATAAAATCTATGTTAGCCATTTAGCAACAAAGCTGGAGTGCTCTAGGCTAGATTTTAAGTGTACTCTCAAACACTCATGTGGAGGAGCACTTGTGCGAGTTGGTTTTTATGTCACAAGATTAAAGTAAACACAGCTTACTATGAACACCCTTGTAACACACTTCAACTTTTCCTAACTTTATTAATAATTATTTTTGGTTCAGCCAGTATTTGCAAGGAATTGGATGCAAGCAGAGTACGGCTGTTTGTAAAGCATACAGCGCCATCTGCTGTTAAGAACTAAGCTCAGAATTGATTCAGAACATTGATGATTTTTGAAAAATCTAAAATGATTTTTTTCGCCTTTTTGGAAACAGCAAGAGGGATTTAAAATAAATATGAAAACTACCAAAAAATTACTTTATAATGTGTAAGATTACATTTTTCAGTGCATTTATGGATTGTGTCAAAAAATGGGAATTTATACTGCCCTCCACTATACTGGCACCTTTGTTATAAGCTATGTGAGTAATGAAGGCTTTTATCTGGGAAATGTTGCATTTCCAACAAGGCAAAAGAAATCCATTTTAAAAATTTACATACAATTTATCCGGCAAATTCTAGTGTTTTTAAATTTTTTCGACATCGACAGTTCCTGTTCTTTCTGCAAACAAGCAAAGGAGACATAAATACATATGTTTTTTGATTGTCCAATATCCAAGCAATTTTGGTCACTGCTAAGTTCTCATATATTTCATTCTGCCAATGCTGTGAATTGCTTTAGTTTAAAAAACATTATTTTTTATTGTACCAACCAAAAAATAAACCCATAGAACACATTATAAATTTTTTTATCTTATATGGCAAATTTTCATTCACAAACAGAAATTTGCAAATAATCCATCCTTTGCTCTTTTTAGAATAGAATTTAACTCCCTCCTAAAATCATTTCATCTTATTAAGAATAAAAATAACCTAAGATTCCTGAAATATTATATCGATGTATTTAAAGAAGATCTTTGATTTTAGCTGCTTTCCTTATGGTTATTCGTTTAAGTGTCATTGTAATTACATTCATTTGTTTAATTTTGTTTGCTTAATTTAGTAATTTTAGTATTATTATTTTATCTTTCTGTCTAATAGGATTATTTGTATTTGTATGTGATTTTATTTTTTCCTATGGCTTTTCTTATATTATTGACCTTTTTTAAGATCTGTCTGTCCTCCCTTGGACTTTGTTCTGATGTTCTTGTATTGTCAGTTTAATAAAAAAATGAAGGGTGTGAGGGGGGAACACCTTGTCCATCCATTATTGTTAAACTTTTTGATCTTGAATCAAAATGAAAACTAAGTTGCTTGTGCTGTTTTTGTTGGGTTTTTTTTTTTTTGTGAAATAAAGGGCTGTTTTTCCTCAAACCCTTTCAAACACTTTGTGGTGATGTTTGTGATGTCGGGTTGTAGTTTTGGAGATTTTCTGACCTCAAGACCAAACTAAATTCAGCAATTTTCCATCAGCTGTGAGTCTTGATGATTTTTTCTTCCCACTCAAACCATCCTCCTTACAGACAGACACACATCTCTTCCAGACTGATCCATAACACTTACAGATAACTGGAATTTCTTCAGTACTGATTCTGGATACGGACACATTTATTATTTTTACTGTTTACTTAAATCTGCTTTCTATTTTGTAAAGCTCAACAACCCTTTGCCTTCAATCACAGTTCTGTTCTTTGGTTTTATCCACTGTGATGAATGACCGAGTGAGTCTGGACTATGTGTGTTTATTCATACGTAAAGCCCTGTCAAACAGTGTGCTTGAACAATTTCAACTTTCTCATAATCCAGGTGTACTAAACTATAAGAGATATCAATGAGAATATACGTAGAAAATATTTTGATCATATGAATTTATAGGGGTGCCAATAATTGTAGCACTCATGTATTTATCAATAAGATATTTGTTTTGTGAACATTTTGAGCAAAAGGTTAAACAATATAAACATTTTTTCACAGCCTTCTTTGCTTCATATTTATCAAGAGCGCTGATATTAGCAGTGGCACAGTTTAAATAAGACCAAGCACTGGGAAAACAAGCTTGGAAAATAAGACATATGGATCACATGTAAGCAAATAAATGATTAACTGAGAGGCAAACAGGTTGACAAGAACTTATTTTTCAGGGTGTACGTATCTGTGTGTGGTCATTCACATTAAATGTTAAGACATAAAGATTGCGCATTTGAGCCTTCTGTCTCTCGTGGAAATTGAATTCAGAAATAAAGGAGTAAGCAACAAACCCAGATGGGGCTTCAGTCAAGTGTATTGCTTTTCTGTTTGCTACTTTCTATTTGTGCTGAGCTCACAGGCCTCATATAAAACTAGGCAAGCACATCTCTGTACCATCGAAAGGAGATCAATGGACAGAGAGAGAGAGAATGAAAAGGTTTTTTTTTTAAATAGGGTGGAAAAGAAAAAAGGTACTCTTTTAATGGTTAAATTAAACAACAGTATAAAAAAAGTTGAAAGCATGACATTTATGCAAGTTAGTGATTTATTAAAGATTTATTTATTTTTTCTCCTTTTTCCATTTTTTTCTGGATTACATTTTAATATTTATTGTACTTTATTCTGTTTTTGTAACAATACTAGAGTCCTATGAGGCTTTTTTTAAAAAGAAGTTCTGTGTTGTGTAACTTTGTTTTTGTAAATGAATAAATAAATTATTCAATAATAATTCATAAAAGTATTTATTATTCAAATAAAAAAGCAAGTCTTTTATTTTTTCTTTTGCCAAAATAATAATTCATGTTGCACTGTTGGCAAAAGTTAAAATGTGTAATTCTTTCTGTTGGTCATCAGTTGGCACCATTAACCCTTTAGATAGGCCTGTGCAAAAAAAGTTTCTGGCTTTTATATAGAGTAAAACAGCAGATTATACTGTGCATGCATAAATACACTAATACAGTACTATGGTTACTATATTCTGAGAGTTGAGGTGCTTATTTTGATGTGATTTCTCAGACATACAAAGATAAGGATGCAAAACTCACTCACACATGCAGACACACCAACAGGAAACTAAGCTTTCTTTGAACTGCAACTGATGATCAACAGCAAAAATGAAAAATTGTATCTCTTCCCAACTGGAAAACCATCAACAATAAAGAATACATAATAATATGGTGGCATGGCTTTGAAATAAGAAAAGTCATTATAATGGAAGTCAATGGGGAAAAAAGAGCCACTAAAATAAAGGATAAATTTGGCCAAAATATAAATTTTAAACTTTTCAAAAATTAGATTTGTCACCAACAATTATTCCATTTGCTGAAACACAGAGAAAGTTGTGGCCAAATTAAGCCTCAAAATCACCCCTGAGTAAATGAAAACATCCCCAAAAGCAGACAAGAGTTGAAAAAATGCTAAATTTGCACCTAAATAGTATTTTTGTGGTTAATATTCTATATCACAGTTTAATTTAAGTGAACTGACCTACTTTTGATTCATTACAAATGTGACAATGGAATTACATGTTTTACAGAAAATTGTCTTTTTATGACTGCATCACAAACAAACAAAAAATAAGGTTCTATTTAATGCACACTTGCTGAATAAATGCATGAATTTCTTTCAGAAAAATCCAACTGACCCAAAATATTTGATCTCCATTGCATAAAACGAAATTAACTCTAAGTATGTTCTTATTGTAGTCCAACAGGTCAATGACTCTCATTTGTCTCTCTAAAAGTTTGGAAGACTTACTGGAAAGCTGTTTTGCTCTTGCAATTTAAGTAAGTGCCATGGAGAGGAGAACAACACTCGCGGCCAAACCTGCCATGACACTGCCAAACCCAGAAGAGTCTTAACATAAAGCTCTCATTTAATCTTATTAGATCTGAGCTTTGCGCATTATATCTTCAATGTTTCCAAACACAACACTTCTCTCAGCCAAAAGAAACTGCTCTTTTTCCCCACACATTTATGCAAATGTAAGGCATTTTTCTATAGCTGTGATATCAGCCACTGTTAATGCATACATCTGCTAAGTGTTGTCTTAATATTTAAGTTTTGCCATGATGTGTGCATAAGCAATTACAATTCTTTATGGTAGCTGTCAGTACAATCAAAAAATAACATTTGCTTTTTTCATTTAAAATGAGTTGAAACAACACAATTATCACATTTTGGGGAGACAACTTAATTGTTTCATGTTCAATCAATTTAAATTTGTAAAAAAAAGATAAAAAAAAGATTAATCATTCATTATTTTTCTTCGGCTTTGTCCCTTTATTCATCAGGGGTCGCAAAAGCGGAATGAACCACTAACTTATCCAGCATATGTTTTGCATAGCAGATGCCCTTCCAGCTGCAACACAGTACTGGGAAACATCCATAATCATTCACACACATACACTATGGACAATTTAGTTTATCCAATTTACCTATAGTGCCTTTGGACTGTATGGGAAACCAGAGCACCCGAAGGAAACCCACACGAACACAGGGAGAACATGCAAACTCCACACAGAAATGCCAACTGGCCTAGCCAGGACTCGAACCAGTGACCTTCTTGCTGTGAGTCGACCACTGAGCCATTAAGTCACCCCAAAAAATTAACTTAAATTGTTAACTGATTGTTAACTTAATTGATTTGTGTTGGGACAACCTGAATGAAATGTGTGGAGCCCAGCATTCTACAGTGTATCTCATACACA
This sequence comes from Danio aesculapii, assembly GCF_903798145.1. Taxonomy (NCBI): domain Eukaryota; kingdom Metazoa; phylum Chordata; class Actinopteri; order Cypriniformes; family Danionidae; genus Danio; species Danio aesculapii. The sequence continues at coordinate 44,343,970 of NC_079440.1, read as the reverse complement.
GTTAAAAAAGTGTTTAGTTGACTTTTACTCACTTTAAAAAAAGTGAGTAAATCTTAAAATTATTAAGTAAACCAACTATGTGCATGCACTGTAAAAAGTGATTAGTTACTTAAAGCGAGTAAACCAATTGCCTTAAAAGCAACAAGTTGACTACAAAAATAATGTAAGTAAACCCACTGAAACTTGGAACTGTTAAGTTGACTTAATTTTTATAATTATGCAAACTGTACTCACTTTTTAAAAAATAAAAGTAAACTAATCACTTTTTTTTCAATACACCTTTATTTTATATATATATATATATATATATATATATAATTTTTTTTTTTTCTCCAGCTAAATTACATACAGTAAAATAAATCTGCTCTACCAGTGTGTCTTCTAAATTCAATACAGGCTATAATTGTAGATTTTATATACTTAATAAACCACCAAATATGTAATACTGTGATAACTACAGTAATTATTCGAAAAAGACATGCTAAAATAGTCTGAAAAGGGATTAGTTGACTTTAAAAAAGTGAGTACAATTTGCATAATAATAAAAATTATTTCAACTTAACAGTTTCAAGTTACAATGGGTTTACTTACATTATTTTTGTAAATTTAACTTGTTGCATTTAAGGTAATTTACTCACTTTAAGTAACTAATCACTTTTGCTGCTTGTTTAAACTACTTATTTATAATGAGCTGAATCAACACAATTCTTAAGGGTTTTTGTGGGACAATTTAATTGTTTTATGTTCAATCACCTTAGGTTAACTTAATCGATTAGTGTTGAGACAACATAAAGGAATTGTGTGAAACCCAGTCACCTTAACTAAACTTAGTTCTTACAAAAGAATTACTTGCATTTTTAAAGGTAAAATCAACTTATCACATTTAAGGCAATGGACCAATGTTTTTTTTTGAAGTAATCTCTTTATACAGTGTACTCTCTTTCTCAGAGGCTGATAATATTTATGCACTGTCAAACCCAAAAAGTTAAGGTAACTCAAACCATTTAAGTTCAAAAACTAATCCTAATTAGTACTGTGAACTTGATCCATTTGAGTAAACAAAGTAATTTTAGCACAGTGAAACCCAAAAAATAAAGAGAACTCAAACCAACTGAGAACTGTAAAACCCAATAAGTTAAGGCAACTCAAACATTTGAGGAAACTGCTTGCTACAAACTATTTGAGTTAAAAAATCTATATGAGTACTGTGAACTTACTCCATTTAAGTTGAAGTAATGAGGTATAAAATTGACTCATTACCTTCAACACTGAGTTCAAAACTCTTTTCAAATGAGTAGAATTAACTTTCAGTAAATTTTAAAGTTGACTGTTAGGTTTTACAGTGTGTATTTTTTTCTCTCTGAAGTGTATGATGTGTGACCATGTCTTACTCTTTTTATTGCTACAAGACAAACATAGTAAAACTCCTGGCAAGAGTATTGCTCATTAACATTTTCTTTAAAACACACAAGAGATGAAATGCAGTTCCTGTAATCTTGAACCTTTGAGCTTATACCAAAACATAAGTCAAATTTGTCACTCACTATTTTTAAAAATTTAATACTTCTGTAAGTTTTAAAGCTCCTGAATGTCTCTATTTGTAAATGTCAAGCCATTGATCTCATAATATGTACATGCAAAAAATATCTTATAACTTTATTATGCTTATATATTCAAAACAGCATTTTTTTTTTAAATCTGGAGTCGTGTCTGGGGTTTTATATGGGTGGGTGATTTCTCATACTGCAGACGCTCATGATTTAAGCTGTGCTGCTCTGCTGAATATTAATGTTTCCCCGAGGCTGGTCTTTATGGCTCTGCTGTTTATAGTGGACTACATCTGTAGTGATTTAAAAGTGAGATACCCATCACAGCAATACCAGCTCTGGACTGATAGAATCTTATTCATCTCATCCCACAAATTACAAAAAAATTAAAAGCAGCTTAGCTTTTGAAAGAACACAATATCATTGTCAGGAAGCGTTTAACGCAGTGCTGAAAACTCATTAGACTGCCCTTTAAAATGTGTTGGTTATCTGACACGACCAGACTGATAACCACATTTTTCACCTTTGGACTTTTTGAACAAGTGTGTTTAAGTGGTAGCTGAAAATGTTTATCAGCTGAAAAAAGATATTAGATGGTGTGAAAACATTATAGTGCTTGAAAACACCATCCATCTAAAATGACAGTGGATTATTTGTTTAAACACAATTTTTAAATTCATTTTTTAAGCATGACTTCATAATCTGGTTTTGAGGGTCTTTAAAGCTAAATTATACCATATTCCACCACCATACCTGAGGAAACTTTCAAATTAACTAAAGGTCCAAGTTGACCTCAAAATCGATGTCATCAAAGAAAAGCACTCATGTCACAGCTTACTGTATGCACATTTTTTTCTACACCCCATCATGCTTTGCAAAAGTTAGAGAGAAACATCAGTTAAGCTATAAATAATAGCAGAAATGTTTGATCTGTGAATGCGATTTAAAAACAGGGTACAATCATGTACGTTATTCTACTCATTCTTACTCTACTAAATAACAAAAGAAAGATTAATTGTAAAAATAAATACTAACACACTACTTTTGCTATATATTTCTAGTGAATAAGACTAAAGGCTTGATAACTTTACCAGCAACATCACAGATATTAAATATATCCCTGTATTTATATTTGGTTGAAGTCAGAATTATTTGCCCCCCTGAATTATTAGCCCCCCTATTTATTTTTTCCCCAATTTCTGTTTAATATATTTTCAACACATTTCTAAACATAATAGTTTTAATAACTCATTTCTAATAACTGATTTATTTTATCTTGCCATGATGACCATAAATAACCATTTTTTTAAATTAAAAACTGCTTTTATTCTAGACGAAATTAAAACAAATAAGACTTTCTTCATAAGAAAAAATATTATAGGAAATACTGTGAAAATTTCTTTGCTCTGTTAAACATAATTTGAGAATTTAAAAAAAAAAAAAAAAAAAAATATATATATATATATATATATATATATATATATATATATATATATTTTTTTTTTTTTTTTTTGTATGTATGTATTCACTGTAAGCTACATGGTCTAAAGTCTGTTAAAATTTCTTCCAAATTCATTAAAAAATTTCACCAAAAGATTTTTTTTTGAGAAATTTACAATTGCTTGGAATATCAAATGTTTTTTTTGTGACAGAAAATCAGAACTAAGTTATTTCTTAACTCTTTTAAAATTAAAACGTTGGTATTACGTTGATTGTAAACATGTCTCAAAACTTGGCACAATTTATGCAATCAATCAATCAATCAATCAATCAATCAATCAATCAATCAATCAATATTTTTATAACTCTTAAATGTGAAAGAAATGTCATAAGTTATTTTATAAAAAAATAACAAATTGTAAATTCAAAGACATTTTTGGGCAGTCTTAATTTTTCCACCCAAAGAATATCATTAAAACATATCAAAATATAAAGAATATCAGCTCAAAACATGTTCAAAACAAAGCAAAATCACGGTGGAAAACATTTGCAATTTGAACAAAAAATAATAAAGTAAACAGATGAATAAAACTTTCAATCGATTCCACAAAAAGTTAATAATCACAACACATTTCATATGAATCCATTCGCACGTGCGTAAAACGTAAATCAAACCACAAGAATCTCACCTTCCCTCGGTGCTTCAGGATCCCATGCTGACCACATCTGCACGGAGAAAAACGGAGTCCAACACACTATGTAAGCCAGTACGATAACAAAAGTCATTTTAACGGTGGTGATTTTGGCCTTGGAAATGAGTTTGACGCTGCTGACCCGCGCGAGCGCGCTGCCTTTGGATGCTTTGGGTGTGAGAGTGATGCACTGGTCCCTCTTCGTCTTCCTTTTAAAGTTTTGCCATATTTTAAAGCTTATCAACCCGTAGCAGACACTCAGAATGGCCACTGGTATAATGTATATTGTCAGACTAATCCACGTAATGTAGGCTTTCGCTCCCCAAGGCTGAACAAAATCTCCCCAGCAATCATAGACTCCTGAACCCACCTCCCGTAAGGAGAAGATATAAACCTGCGGGATGCTGAAAAGTAAGCTCAGTGCCCAAGAACAAATCACGTAACAGCGGTCCTTTCGCTTGTGCAAAGAACGAAGAGGTTGACAAATCGCCATGCATCTGTCTATGGACATCAGCACCAGCATGTAGGTGGAGGCGAACATCCCAACAGTCTGAAGATACTTCACCAACCGACACAAGATGTCCGGACCATAAAAGCGAAAAGTGATGTCCCAAATGAGTTGAGGAAGAACCTGGAAGACGGCCACGACCAGGTCTGCAATGCTGAGGTGCTTCATGAAGTAATACATGCGAGACTGGCTGTGCTTGGCTGTGTGGATTGCAATAAGGACGCAAAGGTTACCGGCAAGCGCCAAGAACAGCACCAAGGCCAACACGGTAACTTCCACTTTGGCCACCTCTTCGTTCCGCTTCAGGGGATTCACCGTCTGGTTGACGCCGTAGGTTTCATTGGTGGCGTTTCTGGATGACTCATTAAAGGACCAAAAGTCTTGATCCTTGAAGATGTCCTCCATGGTGTCCAAAGCGCACGCCCGCGTCTCCAAAAACAAAAAACGTCAGAAACTAGTTTTCCTCGCGCATAATGCAGCTTTTAACCGAACAGGTGATCTCTAGGAACAGGGAAACTCCTTTTGCTGATCTGTTGTGGTGATCCCTCAACTCGTTTCAACCTTTACTGTGAGATATAAGCAGATTTTGTTTTAAAAATATGACATTTTGCCTATAGTTTACAGGGAGTAATTATTAACAAGCTTTTTATAACAAAAAGTACTACATATGCAATTATACAGTAATTTGAATTTCTTTAAACATACTTAAAAAACATAGGCTACTTCTTAAAATATTGTAATAATAATTTAATCATAATAGACCAAGTACTTACAGTTATTATCCATTGTTTGGTGTTCTCCAGCTGCTGGCAGAGTAGGTGTAAATGAGAGTCCTGGAGGTGGAGGAGCTGCTTTGCTCTCACTCGGCTCACACTGAATGGATCGCGTCACGATATCACCTCTTATACATCTTCTCAATGGTTCTCCCTACTCTGCCTTACCGGTGACTTCCACTAGGGGGTCTGTGTGCTCTATTGCAAACCATTGAGCTCCTGTGGGTATGACATAGCCTGAATTCTCTATATGCTTTCTTGCACGTTAACTCCGTTGTAATCAGGCGGTATTTCAGTTTTATTAAGGGGCATTTATGATGAAAATGGAGCCATTACTTAAACAACTAAATCAAATGATTTATATTGGGAATATCCGGTCTTATTTTGTATATTTAAAAAAATCTAAATATTCTTAAACTACATGCAATAATAAATATGAATAATATTTTTTCAGCCTTTTTCTCTCAAGGACATCAACACAAAATACTCGACTTATTCATGTAAAATATCAGTCAGCACTGTTATCTTTGGTAGCTCGCAGCTCATGTTTTGAATATCTACCCTCAAGATGACTTATTAGTATGCCCCAAATGGGTCTTATCGCACCCCATCAACTGAATGCCTGAGTCCTGATCTGCGTCAGTGTCTCTCAGTGGACATCACACACCAGGGTCAGGAAAATAACTCAAAGTCAACACACTTCAGGAAGAGGACGTGCATAATCAGTTATGGAAATAACATAAATTGTTAATGTCAGATGATATCATGTCATAAAATAAAAGGTGTCCATTAACACAATTTGTTTTTATAGTTTTAGATTTTTTTAAATAAAAACATTATTTTTTTTGTTATTAAAAAGAATTACCACTGACCTCGAAATATGCTACAATAGTTTAAAGTGTAACTTTACTGATTTTAAACCCACTGGTATTGCCACATTAATAAGCAGTGCAGCTCTATTATTATTAGGAATTTAGACGTGAAATATAAACAGTTAGCTTGTTGTTTTGTTATGATAGTTTTAGTGTTGTTACGATATTTAGAACATTTAAAAGTCACCTGAAATATCCAATTTGAGTATTAGATGAAGATTTATTTTATTATTCAGCAAAAATGCATTTTAAATGAAATTTGATTCAATTAATTTGCATAATGTCATATCGTTTCAGAGCAGCTTTACAAATACTGCATGTTTCTACATTTAAATTCCAAGTTAATAGAGGTGACTGGGTCAAAGTAATGTCTGTGTTCGAAATAAGTTGTATAATTCAAATCATACAGTTAAGTAAACACAATTAAAGTACTTATTACATGCTGTGATGGTGATTACAATATATAAAATATGATTCAATATCATACACTACAAATTTGTTTTGCGTGTTGATGAACAGTCTGGATCAGCATTTGAAGAGAGAGGAAGCAAAGCAGATTATCGTGGACTTTGGTGTTTTTGACAGGGTAAAAGGTGTGTTTACACAACCATTGAGAAATTTAACCAAAGTAAGTTATATCTGTAAAAAATGCTGGGTTCCACACAATCGATTTGTGTTAGGACAACATGAAAAAAATAAGTTAACTCGTTAGTTTTTACAAATTTTAGTGGCTTGAACATAAAACAATTAATTAATCTCCCAAAAAACTCAAGATTTGTGTTGTTTCAGCTCAATTTAAATAGGTGGTTTGAACAAACAGCAAAGGTCATTTTTTCAGTGCTTTTCATTAAGACCCAAAAAAATCATATCAACGTGTGTAAAAAGGTCATCCGATGTCCCCTTTAAAGGATATTTAACGTCTGAAAGGATGTAATAAGAAAAATCACACACGATAAGTTCATCATATCATAGACTGTCACTGCGCAATCCATAAACGGGGCTAAATCACTCACTTTCCTGTCACTCATAACACCCAAAAGTGGAATGTCCTGAATGTGGCATACGAGGGGAATAAATCACTCCATGCTACAACAGCCTTCATGTTTTCCAGCCCCACTGGTGAACAGCTATCTCACCATCACTCATTTAGCTGGACTTTGCCTCAGATATCCCACTGGGCAACTGCAAGAAAATGGTTTATTTGACTCAGATAATCTAACATCTTAACTTTCAAACCATGTGCTAGCTATCATGGTCACCAGCATTGGAAAGAAAAAAGGTATTGTGCGAAGGGAACGATTCTGCATTCTGCTTTGTGATTATGCTCCAAACAAAACATCTGCCTCTGTCTTTGGTAAAAATATGCATAAAACTGTTCAGCTGCCTTACATTGCAAGTAGGTATAAAGAATCCTTGTCACAGTGGTGGGAAAAGTCTTGCTGAGACCACAAAGAGCTGTAAATTACACCTGTCATTGGCATCTGTAGTTAAATTTCCAGATGCTTTCCACTGTACAGTGGCAAAACCACAGAATGGGCTTCATGTGCCATCACAAAATTTAAGACAAATTTACCCAAACAGCTCCTGCGGAATGACATACACAGATATCCCAGCATGACGAAATTCTTCTAACAGGTCCATGTGATGCTCATAGAGGATCCAAGCTAAATACTTGTGCAAATGCAGGTTCCTGGCATGCAGTACAGGCCATAATTGGCATAATAACACCATCCCTATCACAGAAGCATCCTAAAATCTCTTTTGGCCACCAAAGAGGAGCTCGGAATGTGACTGCAGTCACCTTATATAATCAGTGTTTTGAGCTTCAAAAACAGTCTGGCTACTTTTACAGAAAATAGCAGGACCTGGCTGACCCTATAGCAGACGTATTCTTCTTACAGTGCTGTTTATTTACAGCAAAGCTCACTCATTATTCTCAGTGGAGAAAAGGAACAAGGTCTGTAATTTTTCTCCAAACTTTAAACAACTAGTTTAGTTTTCAAAGAACATCCATTGCGTGAAAAAGCATCACTATTGTTTGATTAGTAACCTTCTTAACGCTTTAACTGCCTGCACTATGGTTGACCATGTTTTGACTGTTTTATATAATGACTGTTAAAGTTATTTAAAGAATGACTGTTTTAAATAATGGTTTACACTACACAGCATTGTTAATCTACAAAAAAAAAAAAAAAAAAAAAAATCAACTACAATTGATTTTGGTTTAATTGTAAAAAAAATAAAGAAATAAATAAGAAAAGATGTTAAATGAGAATCTGAAATATTTTATGGTATACTTCAAAGAATAAAGATAATTTAGTATTCGAAAATGTTTTATTTTGAATATATTATTTAATATATTGGTCTTACACTTCATATTTTCAGATTATTTATATATGAATTAATTCTGGTACTTTCACCATAAACCGACATATCTACTATTTGGTAGAGGTTGATATTTTAGAAATTATGGAATGTATTGAAAAAATGCATTGAGTGTGTTAACTATAACAACATTAGGAGTTAAAAAATGCAATACAAAATTATTTTTTCTTGGTGGGGCAGTTAAAGGGTTAAAGCTGTTTTTATATGTAGATTTCTGAAAAACCGTGTCTCATCTATCAGAAATTTGATTTGTATTGGCCCGGTTTTCTCCTGGCACAGCTTCACTGTAATTTGATTTTTGACCTTCATTCCCGTTGGCAAGTGTAACTGGTTAAATCAAAAACAAAGCTAAGAAGGTAACTTGAAATGGTCAGCCATCCCATTATAAATAAATAAATGTGAAAATTAATAAAATTAAAATGAAATTGGCCAGAGGGTTTGTTTATTTGTCAAATATTTGGTTTTTATGCTGAACAAAATACAAAGCAGATGAAACGATAAAGTGAGAAAGTGATATACTTTAATGCACATTTCAGTATGTGATGAGACATATGGCAACACAATATTATACAGATAAGAACTGTGCACCTAGAAAAAGGTGTAATGACTGTTTTTAAAGGAGGTTTCTTTCGCTCAATAAACTGCATACATTTGATGAAAAACAAATACTGATATAGAACAGACACACACGTGATTATCGATTAGCCAGCAATGACCCATGAAAGGCCAAACACTTATCAGTAGTAACTTAGTTTCCAGTGGCTTTGCTATACAGTTTACTGTACATATATTCATCAACTACTTATTTTAGGTGCACCTTCCAAGTAATTTTGCCATTAAATTCGCATTAATTCTTCATGTCTTAAATTCAACAAGGTGCTGGAAACATTCCTCAGAGATAATAGTACATATTGACATGATAGCATCACATAGTTGCTGCAGATTTGTTAAAAAAAAACAGATTGAGATTATTTGAGCTTTGTGACATTATGCATTATCCTCTTGGAAGTGACCTTTTATAATGAATACACTGTGGTCATAAAAAATGAACATGGTCGGCAACAATATGGTGTTTAAATGATGCTCCGTTGGTTTTAAAGTCTGTGTGAGATCAACATTTACAATGTGTATTTTGCTAGTTGACTTAAGGCGAATAATTAATGCAAGCTAATCCACTGTAAATTAGTTTGTTTTGGTAATCTTCAATAAAAGTCTGACCATTTGTTTCCGCCTTTGGAGTGGAGGTCCTTCTGTTTCTTTCCAGCCTGAGGGCTTTTATAGCAAATGTATATTAATACCCTCTCTACCGTTAGTTTGCTATGAGGCAATGAAGCGCAAAAGAAAGCTCCGCCCCCCACTCTAAATTCAACTGAAATAGATGAATTAGCAACTTGCAGCTTACGTAGACTTTAAGGGGTCCAAGTCTTCCCCTATCACTACATCAACATGCAGCAACAGTCTGAATGGCAGGATATAAGGTAGGACAGATCCATGTTTTCATCTTGTTTACACCACTTGTGACACTATTATCAGAATGTCATTACAGAAATTGAAACTCATCTGACCAAGCAAACTTTTCCAGGGTTCTATTGTCTAGTTTTGGGTGAACTTGTTTAAATGTGCTGTGCATTCAGAGATGCTCTTCTGCAGACCTAATTTGTAATAAGTGGTTATTTGAGTTATTGTTGACTTTATGTCTGGCAATCTACTCTGACCTCTGGCATCAACAAGGCATTTTCACCCACAGGACTGGAGCTTACTGGAGATTTTCAACCCAGGCTCATTGGAAATGCAGTGTTCAGCAGTCTACATTTCTGCAAAACATAAAATACATTGTTCCTGGTACATTTCTTTCTCACTGTCTACAAGTTTGCAAATTGTGAAATACATTACTTAGAGCAGGGGTGCCCAAACTTTTTTGTATGAAGGGCCAAAAACCAAATATCATTGAGAGCCATGGGCCAAAGGGCCAAAATACATTGTTCCTGGTACATTTCTTTGAATGTTTCCAATAATAAAACAATTAGAGGGCACTGTCTACATGTTTGCAAATTGTGAAATACATTACTTAGAGCAGGGGTTTCATAATAAAATATAAAATATTTTATAATTTCTCAAAATAAATAGAAAACATTACATTAAATTGTATTATCTAATGCTGTATAACTTTTTAAAATGATAATTTATAGCAATAAAACATAAACAAATTACACTTATAACGCATGGGAGTTCAATGCTGAAAACACTAGTCAAGCAGAACCTGCCTTTGACCTCATTTGCTCACCAAATTCTCTGGATTGTCGGGTGACAGTATGTATATTTAAACAAAGTCTGGTTAATTTACACCATTTAATTGAAACACTTAATTTCAGATAGCTTATAACAATAAAGCAAACAAATAAAGGGTAACGTTAAATTTGAATGGACAAATGTCAAAACCATCTACATCATACTCCCTCTCTTCTCAGATGGGATGGCTGGCCAAATTAAAGGTTACTATGGGCCAACGTTGGCCCACATGCCCTAAGCTTGGGCATCTCTGGAGTGTGTTTTGTTGTGTAGTTCAGAGACACATTGTACAAATCAAGAAAGCAATTCTTGTTAAATCGACTACACCAGCTAACCACTGACTTAAACCCTTCCCTAACCAATAGTGCTATTAAAATATGTAATAGAAAAGAGCATCGCAGTACTTTAACCTTGATTTTACATTGCTTTTATCAGTGGAACTGTGCTTCACCAGACTCGAACTGAAAGTATTATTGTGTTCAGCGGTGCTATCAAGCACTATAGGATGCATGGACCTTTTTCTTTTAGTTTTTTTTTTTTTTTGTTCATTAACATAAGGTTGGCTCAAAGTCAACCGTGCAGCCACTGGAAACCAAGTTACTGCTGTTTGGCCTTTCATGGATCATTGCTGTATATAGTCGATAATGATATGCGAGTGTGAGAGTGTCTGTTCTGTATCAACATAATCATAAAGACATACAGAGAATGCAGAGTGTATAACTATTATATTATTATTACTTTAAATAATCTATGAAGTGACTTTTTAAATCAATAGATCTGATTTAGATTCTATAGGGGTGCATTGTTTATCTGATAATAAACTGAATGCAGAGAATTAAATTAAATCAAGTCAGTGAAGGGCAGTTCGACTTTGTATTTACCTTCACACAGACAGATGAGCGAACCCAGCAAGAGATAGAGAGAAAGAGAGAGGACAAAGACACAAAACAGGGACAAAAGGACACCGCTCGTGTTATCAAAATGCAGCTGCATACAGAGGAAATACAGCACCGCCTTTGAAATCGAAGCTAATGTACTATATGTGTAGGCTAAAGAAGTTGTTTGAATTTTTTTCCAAGGCAAAAATACATACAATTGCTTTGAAATTGATTCTATATTTAGACATACAGTATAGTTGCATCTTCTGAAGGGCAAAAAATATACATAGTTTGTAAAAGTAATACTAAAAAACTCACACATTCAAGAGTATTGTGACTGATATACAGTATAGAGGATTGTGGTTGTAGAATCATAGTCATAAAGGAAAGTTTTCCATTTGCAATAGGCCGGAAAGATTTATTTTTGGCAGACTCATATTTAAGCAGACTTGAATGGTAAATGATTCACATATGTTGCGTATTTTGTAGTGTTGATAAAAAACAAAGCATGCATTACACACTGGTGATAGCTATGACTGAACTATAGCACTGAAAATGTGCAGTTTTCACCACACTAAAGAGGATTCAGATGGTTTTTGACAAACGTGCCTATTATAGAATGCAAAAGCTTCCTAAGAATATACTTTATTGAGTGAGGCCTTAAAAAACATCCATATGAAGAAACTAAAATGTATTTTGGAATGCATTTTCAAATGGAACATTTTATAACAGTTACTATAAAAGCAGATTTTTTGTTTAGAATCATATTTAGGGTTAATATTATTAGACTTAAACTCTCTATTTAATTATTTATTTATTTTTGATTGGTTACAGAAAATAACACTGTTGTACTATGACTTGCCTACACTGTAAAAACTTATAAGATCAATTAGTTCTCACAGCATATGTGTTTAGGTCATTGTAACATTAAGCTAAGTTAATCATGTTCAAATTTCTAAGTTACGCAAGCTGTTAACAAGGTTAATTTAATTCAGCTTAAAAATTTAAGGCAACCAGGATTTGTTTTTTACAGTGTAGTTATCCTAAATTACCTAGTTAAGCCTTTAGCTTTAATCTGAATACTAGTACCTAGTAAAATAACGTCTACAATATTATGTACTGTCATCATGGCAAAAAGAAATTTTGTTCAAATGATTTATTAGAAATTAGTTATTAAAATAATCCTGTTTAAAAATGTGCAGAAAAAATCTTTTTTATGTTAAACAGCGCTTAATAAAAATAAAACACACTCAATTATTAAAAATTGTACACAATGTACAACTCCAAATCAGAAAAAGCTGGGAGATGGAAAACGTAAATTAAAAAAAAAGAAAGAAGCAATTTCTAAATTTACTTTGACTTGTATTAAATTAAGGGCGATGTGGTGGCACAGTGGGTAGCATGTTCGCCTCACAGCAAGAAGGTCACTGGTTCAAGCCTCGGCTGGGACAGTTGGTGTTTCTGTGTGGAGTAAGGGACTAAGCCTCAAAGAAAATGAATGTATGAATGTATTTAATTGCAGACAATACAACAAACATTATTTAATGTGTTCCTCAGGATTCTAATATCTTTTTTAAAATAAACATGTAGTTCAATTTTGTTCTTGGATCGCATTTAAAAAAAAGTTGGAACAGTAAAGCATTTACCACTTTGTAATGTTGCCACTGCTTTTTTACAACACTTAAAAGACGTTTAGGGACTGAAGACACCAAGTGATGAAGTGTTTCAGGTGTTTTTTGTTCCATTCTTCCTGCAGATGTACAGGGTCTTTGTTGTTGCATTTTGTGCTTCAAAATGCACCACACATTCTCTATAGAAGACAGGTTGGGACTGCAGGCAGGCCAGTCAAGTACCTGTATCCTCTTCCTCCACATCCAGGACATTGTAATGTGTGCAGAATGTGGTTTTGTTTTGTCTTGCTAAAATATGCATGGGCATCCCTGGATGTGTTCTTGAAGGCAGGATATTGTGCTCCAAAATCTCTATGTACTTTTCTGCATTAATAGTGCCATCACAGAAGTGCAAGTTACCTTTGCCAAGGGCACTGACACTTGGACATGTTGCTGGTAACAGTATGGATGATCCTTTTCTTCTTTGGTCCAGAGCACACAGCATCCATTTCTCCCCAAAATATCCATGCTGTATGTCTTCTTATCTTTCTTTAAGGAACATTGTCTTTGAACATTTCAATAATTTTCTCACATATTTGTTGGCAATGTAATTGCAGACAGTTTCTAAATCACTACTTTCTCTTTTTTTTATTGGCATTTTCCATACTGTCCCAACTTTTTCTGATTCGGCGTTGTACAAATATTGAGCTTTGTATTATGATAACAGTATATGCACAATAAAGTAAATAAATAAAGCATTTTTTTTTTACTAATACTAATAATAAAACATTAATGATAGATTTAAATCTAAAGAAATCATAATAAATATTATAAATATCATTGTTAATATTATGGACTTATCAGAGCTTGAATCCACTGTTTAATTCAATGCCTGTTCTGAATTACAGTAAGTGAGGTCTCATCATCGTCTGCCCTTAAGTTATGTTTAAGGATTCATTTTATTATTATTTAACAGAAACGTGAAGCTAGCACTCACACACACACACTAAAAATAATTATAAGTTTCACTAATTGTTTCTTATCCTATGGGGCATCTTTAAAAAACACTGTAAATGCTAAGAAAAACAGTCATGATAAGCAGATCTAAATCTTGGCATGCGTGAAAAGAGATGTATTCTGGGATTTTGGCAGCACCGTTGTACACTTCAGGGCTGACAGAGAACACAAGTTATTAACATAGACAAGCATGACAAGATATCGCTGGATCAAATAGTTCGATATAAATTCAAGACAGGCTCCCAAACATCAGAAAATGAAAGAGATTTTCAGGCCAGTATTGAAATTCCTTTTAAATCAGCAGTAAATGAAGCGAATGCTCTGCTAAGTATTTCTAAAAGCGAGCGTCTAAAGAGCTGTATATGGAGTGAGATAGCATCGTTTTTCTAGCATCTCACTTTACTCTAGGGTTATTTTTCTTTTTTGTTCTGACAGCGCTGAGATAAGATGAAAAACAACACAAAGGTGGTTCATAAATATAAGATGTGAGAGCTTATTCTCGAATCAAATTGGATATGGTCAGAATTTAGTATTTCTATGAATGAAGACGTCTCATCTATATAGATCTTCGCCTCAGACTCTCTGAAAATGGGACTTTGAAATTGCTAAAGCCATTGAATTCTGAATTGCGTTACAAAATGCTTCTTGTATGCACAGTATCAGGCAGAATAAAACATTTGAGCATTTTTTATGAGACATAAAATATCTGCATCACATTTCATTATAGAAACAGAGTGCAATCTGTACAAAGTGAGAACTTATTTGTCATTTTCATACACACTCTGTTATATTATATATGATATAAAAAGGAAGCTTAATAATAATAATAACAACAATAATATAAAATGCATATGTAAACAATAATTAAAATGCAAGTTATAATAGTATATTTTTAATACATTTACTACTAATAATAATAAATTTAATAATAAACAATTAAAATGTATATTAGAACAACATATTTTTAAAAAAATATAATAATAATATTAATAATAATAATAAAAGAACAATGAGCAGATATAATGTTTAACAGTATATTTTAAATAAAAATAACAATAAATAAATTGACATAAGAATAGTATATTTAAAATAAAAATAATTATCAATAATGAAGTTAACATTAAAATTGTACATTTAAAATTATGATAATAATAATAATAATAATAATAATAATAATAATAATAATAAACACTAATTAGAAAATAACTAATATTAGAATAGTATATTTTAAATAACAATAATAATAAAATAATAATTGAGCACTTCATAAAATATAATTTATATTAAAAATAATTCCCCTCTTTATGTTGAATTGCTTACTCATTTGTAAGTTAAAGATGCTAAATTCTAAATGTACAATATATTTATATAATTACAAATTATATAAATAGTATCTAACCAACAACAACAACAACAATAATAATAGTATATACATATACAGTAATAAATTCATTACACAAAAAAAATAGATTAGTACAATAATTACATCTACATTAGAATAGTATATTTAAAATAATAATAATAATAATAATAATAATAATAATAATAATAATTACATTTACATTAGAATAGTATATTTAAAATAATAGTACTAATACTACTACTACTACTACTACTAATAATAATAATCAATAATTACATCTACATTAGAATAGTATATTTAAAATAATAATAAAAATCAGTAACTCAATTTACATTACAATACTATATTTAAAATGGTGATGATGATAATAATAATATAAATCAAACTGATATTAGAATAGTATATTTTAAATAATAATAAAAATAACAATTGAGCACTTAATAAAAATAATTACATTTTTTTAAAATAATTATTTTAAATTTATTAATAATAATTCCCCTCTGTATATTGTATTGCTTAATGCTTATTCATTTGTAAGCTAAACATGCTAAATTATTAAATGTATATATATCAATTACAAATTATATAAATAATAATAATAACAACAACAAAGGAAGCATATTATACTGATACACATTTTGTTATTAAAATATAGAAGTTAATATAAAAGGATGTTCCAGCAACAACAGACTATATTAAATTCAGAACAAAGAACAAGAGATTAAGGATGGCATACGTCCACAGAAACATTAATATACTTACAAAGTCCAAAGTGTGTAATGAAGTGTATATTGGATGTGCAATGTGGGAATTAACGCACAACCCTCACTCAAAGAAGAGCAAATCCCAGTCGACAACACCTCATTTACTTGAAACTAATTTAATCTTCTTAGTGTACAAAATTAGCTTATTAGTTTGTCAGAGAAAGAGAGAGCTTAGATATATATTGATACAGAGGAACCCTGGGATCTCACATTATCTTTACAAAGTTACTTTATACTTTTAACTTTGAACTGCTTCGAAAAGCTTATGCTTACTTAGTGGAAATCTAATTTAGAGAACAACCTACAATTTCAATGTTAAAGCATGAAACATTATCTATTATGATTATTTGCTAGGAAGTTTGGTTATTTTTGCTGCTATTATTTGCATATTCATTACTGGTTATTGCTTTACTTACATAAAATTACAAAAAAAAAAATAATAATAATATGTGTGGTGATGGCATTGTGATGGTTTCATTGCTCCATCAAGAGATTTTTACTTACAGTTCAGCAATGCAGAGTGGATGAAAACAATCAGAATAATGTAACAGAATTCATTCATGGATTTGTGTGCATAACACAAGGCATCTAAATATATCTGAGCACAGGCAATCTTTGGTCAGAGTGGTAATAATGCAATTTAGGTGCTTATTGTGATTAAAATCGGCATGTTCCACAGCTTAATCTTATTATGGTTCCTATGATTGTGAGCTTTATCACATTAGTTTGATTGACTGTTGCGCTTATGTGAAGTTAAGTTTAATCTGTATATTCCCAAAGTCCCATTTTAATTGTATTATGCAGGTACGTGTACACATACTTATTGATGGCTCAGTCAGACTGGAAAAAAATGTCATGTAAACATTTTAGTCTATCTGACAGCAGTTGATCCATATTAAATGTCAATTAAATTGGAATTGCCTATCTGATCGAGCCTTTTTCTCAATATTAAGTGCACAAAGTTCAGTCTTCACAAGTTAAGACTTCACAAGTTTGATAAGGAAAAAAAACTTTATAACGACTTTCACATCACCCTGCAGGCTGCGTTGTTATCTTAACAGTAAAATGAAAAACATGATATAAGGAACTGCCCGTTTTCATTTTGTGATTAAAAACTTAATAGACACCAAAAATATTGTTGTGTAACTACATATATTGTCGTGTAGCTACATATTTACAGTATATGGGGTTTTGAAAGATTTTGTAATTTTATTGAGAATATACAGTTGAAGTCAGAATTATTAGCCTAGATTATTAGTCTAGAATTATTTTTCTAGACACTTCTATACAGCTTAAAGTGTCATTTAAAGGTTTAACTAGGTTAATTAAGAGGCAGGTTAGAGTTATTAGGCAAGTAATTGTGTAACAATGGTTTGTTCTGTGGACTATTGGAAAAAAATTGCTTAAAGGGGCTAATAATTTTGACGTTAAAATGGTTTTAAAAAAATTTAAAACTGCTTTTCTTCTAGCCGAAATAAAATAATCAAGACTTTTTCCAGAAGAAAAAATATTATCAGACATACTGTGAAAATTTCCTTGCTCTGTTAAACATCACTTGGGAAATATAAAAAAAAAAAAAAAAAATCAAAGGGGGGCTAATAATTCTGACCTCAACTGTATACACTGTAAAAAATGCTGGGTTCCACATAATTCCTACACGTTGTCCAAATCGATTAAGTTAACTTTATCAATTTTTATATTTAAGTGGATTGAACATAAAACAATTAAGTTGTCCCAAAAACCCAAAGAATTGTGTTGTTTCAACTTATTTTAAGCAAGTAGTTTGAACAAGCAGAAAAAGTAAAGTTTTCACACCAGTGATCTGTTCTTCGTAGATTATTTGATTAGCTGAATTTAATTATTGACAATTTTACCACGATCCAGGATAGTGTCATTCTTCAAAACTCATCCGAGAGTTGTTATACTGTAGAAACAATTCTAGTACCTCAAACCTGTTCACGAGGCTTAATTATTTCATATAAACAGGATTAGATTGTGTCAATTCAAGCAAAGGTGATACTGAAAATATGTACCAGATGTTGCTGTTTTCTTACAATAGAAGAACGGACTCCAAAAGTTATGAACTGTTGTTTTTTTTTTTTGTTTTTTTTTTAGAAAGAAGTGTCATAAATGACTGCCCCACTACTCTAAAATTCTCCTTCCACTTGTGAAGTGGAGCAAAACACCATTCCACCAGTCCTCACTTCATACTCTCAGCCCCCGACAGCTTGGATTAGCCATGGGGATTGGGAGGTTTTGCTCCTTGACCAATGCTAGTATAGACGGAAAGCATTTTGAATTGGAAGCTCCGTTTTTAAATGTATCTAAATAAATGTAGAAACACTGTAGGCCAAGTTATTCAATCACCTTCATTATTCAACTTCACTATTCAATTCATAATTTACAGTGTTTATTTTGCTAGCTCACATTATTATTTCGAAGGTGTATAATCTGTGCAGACTTTAGGTAAAGGTTTCCAAAGAGAGAAACTATAAATCTGTATTTTGATGGTCCCCTTTAGACAATATGTTGACATAGCTTTGCAATTACAGGTAACTATATGGTAACTAGAGGAAACTTACTGATGTGCTTTGAAAGGTGCATTTTTATTCGATGTTTGACGTAATCTCAACTGAAAAATGAAGAGACAGAGTAGCTCCTCCCCTTTTTTATCCCTTTATTTAATCACAGCCCTGTTAGCGAGATCAAGCACATTACTGTAAATGAAAAGTAAATAAAAAGCATTTTGAAGGGGGTGGGACATGTCAGATACTAGAGAGAATTTGATTTGTCAGGATCTGATGAGAAACTGTATAAAAAGTATGATGTGTGATGTGATGTGAAAAAAATTGTTGATCAATTGCGGCAGAAGTGACAAACTGCAAGCTTTGAATGTTTATAAGTGTCACAATCACCAGCATTCCAGGCTTGTAGATTGCTGGGAACCATTCACTTTCACTCAGGACTACAAATCCTGTCATGCACCACACACTCACACCAGTTCCGGTTTTCCGCTGTTTGCTAACACACACAGCTGAAGCTGTTCAACACTGATTTCATGAACTTTAAAAGCAGCACACACCAGTGCTAAGTCTTGTTATCTGTGACAGTACGACATGTTTCCTTTGTCTAGCCTAGCCGTGTTTGACCTTTTGCCTTGTTTTATATACGTTGCTTGCCGCCGGGACTGACCAATCACCTGTTTATGACTATGTCTTTTGGATGAACTGTGTGTACCTGTTTGCCCCTGTGTTGACTGTTGCCTGCTTGACCATTCTCAAAATAAACCTGCACTTGGATCCACACTCCGTTGTCAGCATCGCATTACATGACAATAAGATATATTTTTTTATATTAATTTTAAATTTTATAAATGCAAATACTGTCAATATTTTGGAGCACACTAGCTAATAGATAACCTTAAAACTGAATACTGAAATCTCTGCAAATACTGTAGATAAGTTGACATTCTATTAACCTTACACACAGGTAGTTGACAGGTTTATTTTCAACAGAATTTCTAGTAATGTGTACTGGTAATTACTCCAGTCATATTAGTACAAATGCATTCAAACTGAACAAAAATTGTAAGTATATACACTTCTAAATGCATTTAGCTTACTTTCAAACCTTTTATATATTGTATTATGTGTGATAAAATAAGAAACATGCTGCTTGCTAACATGTACAACATGATTTAAAACATTTTGGGGGCTGTAAAATGATATATTTCTCAACATCTCACATTTTTCTCTTAGTCATCCGACGCTCTCAGCCTCACCGAATATCCCTCCATTTTCCAGTCCTGATAGCTGCGGCGTTATGGCCAGTCGGCGTGCTCAGGGCGAGATAGCAGCAAATCTGTTAGAAGTGTCCTGAGGATCACACAAAAATAGAAAGAGCCATTTCTGTGTCAGACTGGCATGCAATGTAAGCTGGGTCGGCGAATCAGTCAGAATTGAATCACCTCGGATCACTTACTCGCTCACTGAACCAGAGGTTACCATGACTCCAAATGAGCCGAGGATCTTGATGTGTTCGATTGGAAAAACACTGTTAAAAATGCAAATGCGAAAGTTGAGAGTTATGTTATTATAAGCTGTATTTATACCAAGGTTACACTAGTCCCCTTTAGACTTTCTGTTGAATATACTAAGTAATCAAAGGGCCTGTTTTCACCTAACATGTATTTTCAGGGATCCATTCAAGTGGTCAGTCGAAACACATTATCATTTCCATTGGGCATGAATGTGATCAAATGAATCTTTTGAGGCCACTTATGTTCAATTTTCAACAAATACCTTCTTGGTTATTTGATTACGCTCTAGATGACTTTTGTAAGAGCCCTCAGTGACACAGTTTATTCTATTACAGTAACTACAGGTGTATTACCTCTTTATTATTAAGATGCTGTTTATTAGTACTTATAAAGTATGATCTTATTCTGCATCCCTAATCCTATACCTAAAACCAAAACACAACTACTACCTCACTAACTATCAATAATAAAATTAATATAATAAAATAAAATACTAATTAGTAGGTTATTAAGCTAGCAGCATTAGTTAATAGCGTTTATTGGGGCCTAGAACGAAAGTGTTAGCAAATACTTTAAAAAAATGTATTTTGACACTATTGTTATTCAGGTAGTTAAAAGTAGGGCCAGACAGAATCTGCGGATGTTTTTTGCTATTTCTGAGGAGAATTTTGGTAAAAATCTGTGGATTATTTTTATTTGGTAAACAAAGCAAGTCTCTCTTATAATATATCTACTAAAAGACAAAATATTACTGTACAAACTGTATTTACATAAATCAGATGAACATTTTCATATTAGTCAATAATATTACTGTAAATAAATTAAAAACTGAATAAATATAGATTTAAAAATCTGCGGAATTCTGCATACGCAGATTCCACGTGGGCCTAGTTATAAGCAAAAGCACAAACTACAAACAAAAGTATAAATAGTATCTCTTAAGGGAACTATCAAAATAAAGTGTTGTTATACACTACTTGCCAAAAGTCTTGTCGCCTATCCAAGTTTTAGGAACAGCAAACAATAACTTGACTTTTAGTTGATCATTTGGTATCAGAAGTGGCTTATATGAAAGGCAAAGGCCTCTAGATTTTGCTTAGTTTACCAAAATAAAATATGATCATGCCTTGATTTTTAATTATTTAATCATGACAGTAAGGTCGGACTTTGCTTAGACAAAAGTCTTTGCTTAGTCACTTAACAGAAATAATGTACAGTATAGAATATAAAATCATGGTGCAATGGAAAAAACTAATATTGTGTAAAATTCCCATGAGCTTGGAGGACTGCGTCTATACATCTGCAATGACTCAAATAATTTATTAATAAAGTCATCTGGAATGGCAAAGAAAGGGTTCTTGCAGGACTCCCCAAACCATGATTTTTTCTTCATCAAACTTGACTGATTTCTGTGTGACTCTTGGGTCTATACAGGTTCCAGTAGGTCTTGCAGTAGGTGATGCAGTTCAACAGATGATTCACTGGAAATATCTTCCTTCTGTCACTTTTCCAAATGATCAACTACAAGTCAAATTATTATTTGCTGTTCTTACAACTGGGATCGACGACAAGACTTTTGTCAGGTAGTCTAAATGATAGTGTTAATTATCTAATTGTATCACTTGGATTTATTTTAAGAACCTATGTAAATAAAACAACTGATTACGAATTCTGCTGTCTTCAAATTTCTATTTCAAAATGACTTTCAATTTCTTTCTAACTCTAAACTGAAAACTGAACTGTTTCTACATTTTTTTTCCAGTGTATGTCTCCACCATACTGCAAATCTCAAATCCTGTAGGAAACATGGGGATTGTGTGTTTGCCAACTTAGACATGAGAAATGTGTTGTATCCCTCCTGACCTCATCATCAGTGCTATTTTATGTATGCTCAGCATGATGAGATGTGTGTGGCATCCAGACAAGAGGATTGACATGTTCACACTTGGTATGCACCCACTGACACAATGCTGCTGCATGGCTGACAGAGCCCACAAACACACATGAGAGAGAGAGACTGTGAAAGACAGAAACCACAAGTTAGAGGCCAGCAAATAAATAAACCTAGGAAGATGTTGGTGACCTTTTGGGAGAGACCATGTTTGGCTTTCGTAGCACTGAAGGCAACACTGCCAAAATGAGAATGTGGAAAAGTGAAGGGCAGTTCTTAAAATTCACCTCCATTCACCAGCGAATCTCTTGAGTTTTCCCATCCCTGCTAACTTCTGTATAGACCTGAGAAAAATATTCACTGGAGTGTCTGGTGCCAGCAGTGATAGCAAAAGACACAGAGAGAAAGCGAAACATAACTTGCATGAATCTGAATTCAGGTGTAACAGTAATTAATCCCAGAGAGTATAGAGAAAACGTCTATAGTGGGGTTATGAACCACTGTGTCACCCTGAGTACCGGACTGATCAAACAATTCTGAAGAATGGAAAAAAAAGGTGTTTTGATGTAAATTTAAAACCCTTCTGGCTCTCAAAACTGATTGGTAGAACTGCTTTCTTTTGCATTGGATACAATATGGTACAATGTGATATGTAAGGGATGATGTTAATACAGGAGGTTTTCTGCTAGTTTTAACTATTTATTTGAAATGAGTTGAAAAAACAATTCTTACGCTGCGTTCACACTAAACGCGGAAGAAGCATCACAAGCAACTGATTTACATGTTAAGTCAACGCAAAGATGTAATAGACATCAAGCAGTACGATACACATGAATGACACGATTCATGCAAATGAAGTGGCGCGAGTTGAGCATTTTGAGCACTGACATGAGAATCGCTCGAGTTGGAAAATCGGAACTTCAGCGGACATTTGCGCCGCATTAACCAATCAGGACCTTTCTCTTATAGGGGAGTGATTATGACAAAGTGCCTGTTGTTGGTTTCCTGGGGGGAAATCCGACACTGGACAACAGTTCATCAAACTGGGCTCTGCAAAAAAAAAATGTGTCAGTTTGCAGCATAACATATAGATCTATGCAGGTTTCTTCAGCAGTGGCCAATCAGAGGCATTTAGATTAGTCACTACCTCAAACAGATTTTTGTTAAGAGTTCACACTCATTGACTAAATTCTGAAGGTTCTGAATTTTTTTTTAAACAAAAAAGTGAATAAAGAAATGTCAAATTTGCCATTGACACAATTATCAGACTATTTTTCATCATAAACAACAAATTGCTTATACGGTGCATCCGGAAAGTATTCATAGCGCTTCACTTTTTTGACATTTTTTTTATGTTACAGCCTTATTCCAAAATGAATTAAATTAATTTATTTCCTCAAAATTCTCCACACAATAGCCCATAATGACAATGTTAAAAAAGATTTTTTGAAATTGTTGCAAATTTGTTATAAATAAAAAACCTGAAAAATTACACATACAGTTGAAGTCAGAATTATTAGCGCCTCTGAATTATTCGCCCCCCTGTTTATTTTTTCCCCAATTTTTGTTTAACGGAGAGAAGATTTTTGTCAACACATTTCTAAACATAATAGTTTTAATAATTTCTAATAACTGATTTATTTTATCTTTGAATGATATTCACTAGGGCGGTTCATTCCACTGTGGCGACCCCGGATTAATAAAGGGACTAAGCCAAAAAGAAAATTAATTAATAAATGATATTCACTAGATATTTTTCAAGACACTTCTATACAGATTAAAGTGACATTTAAAGGCTTAACTAGGTTAATTGGGTTAACTAGGCAGGTTAGGGTAATTAGGCAAGATATTATATGACGATGGTTTGTTCTGTAGACTATTGAAAATAATATATAGCTTAAAGGGGCTAATAATATTTACCTTAAAATATTTCAAGCTGCTTTGATTCTAGCCGAATTAAAACAAATAAGACTTTTTAAGTCTTTCTAATAAGACTTTCTAAATAAGACATGCTGTAAAAATTTCCTTGCTCTGTCAAACATCATTTGGGAAATATATAAAAAAGAAAAAAATGTAAAAGGGGCTAATAATTCTGACTTTAACTGTGTGTATGTATGTATGTATGTATGTACGTATGTATATAATATTTTATACACACACACACACATCTCGATGGTTTATGTGCATTTATGACTATTTTAACTGTTCATAAGTATGTTGTCTTGAAATTTCCCCCGGATGTTGGTAACAACCAAAGAAATCCATATATGCAAAGAAAACAAATCAAATAAGTTTACAAATTAAGTTGTGTAATAAAATTAAATGACACAGGGAAAAAGTATTGAACACATGAAGAAAGGGAGGTGTAGAAATGCAGTAAAAGCCCAGACAGCAACTCAAATCTAATACTTGTTATTCAGCAGTCCTCTGCCTTTTGTCTGTGTAAATGAATATTAGCTGCTTCATTCCAACATCTACATTACCAGGATGATAAAGATGGAGCCAGGGTGGGCATTTCAAAAAGACAATGATCCAAAACACAGTAAAGAAAACTCCCAAATGCTTTCAGAAAAAGAAAATCAAGCTGTAGAATGGCCCAGCCAATCACCTGACTGGAATCCAATAGAAAATACAAAATAAAGATCAAATTTGATAGACGAGACCCACAGAACTATCAAGATTTTTACACTCTGTTGAAGTCTGCGAAAAATTCAAATCTGAGCTGTCTTTAAGCTGCCATCACCAAAAAAAATTTCATATAAAGTATAAAAACATTTCCGTAGTTTAGTACTTTCTCCTTGTATAATTTCATTGTTATAAACATAACTAATTTTTCAGATTATTTTGTTACACAAAATGACAACATGACATGTTCACTACGCATTTTCCCTGCTGTATACTATTGAAATGTATTATTTCATATTTTATAATATATCAGAAAGTTTGCTGTCGTTTTTGATCAATTTAATTTGACTAATTAAATAGTCAAAATACAGACAAAAGAAAATAATTATAACTCTAATAATATAAATATAATATATAATTATATCTCCAAATAATAACTAAAAACAAATTGTGTCAAAATCATTTTTATTGAAAAAATACTAAAATACTAGTTCCTTTCACATACAAATATAAAGACATGAAATTCCATTATTCTCTTATATAATGTACTATAATCTCTTTTTATTTACCTCAAAAATCAATTTTACATAAAAAAAAAATTAGGCATAGATATACTTTCCCCTCAAGGCAAAAAAAACAAAACCAAGAGGTAACACTGTGTTTCCTCAGCATGAAATCACCTGTAAATGCATACTGTATGGGTAGTGAGTTTAATAAGAACTCTTACTTTAAACTCAATGAAAGTAGCTCGGAGACAGAAATCTGACTGCTTCTTTGGCTAACCTCACCTGAAGCATTAAGTCAGACTCCGCTCAGATTGTTTTACTCTGAAAAGTAAATAACTACCGCATTAGACGCTCTGAAACTTCATCCGTCACTGAAGCTCTTCAATTCTGTCCCCCTTACTAGAAAATACAGCATAGACCAGAGAAAATGTTGAGATTATGCGTGTCTGGTCTTTACAAAGACTGCTGGGCATGAGTGTTTGAGAGGCACAGAGAGAAAAAGATGCAGTAAACAACAACAATAGCAGTGGATTGTCTGAAACTGTCAAGAGCATTTGCTTCACCTCACTTCATGCAGTATGTCTTCAATACCAGCATTATGGCAGAACAAAACAACTGCAAAAAAAGATAAGCCTGAGTCTATATATAGGGGACATGATGGAACAATATAGATACATGCTACATCAGTTCCCCCAAAGAGGTCAACAGTACAACATAAAAACATTTAAATATGTTAATTAAAGTATGATACAGTTCACCATATTTTCGCTGAAGTTTTTAAATAAATGTTTTTAAAAATATTACATTATACATATTTCAATATGCATTTAAGTTATTATTTAATTAAATATGCACATAATTGCATACATTTCTAGGGAAAAAAATTAACCACTGGATGGAGTCAGTTTCAAAATTATTTTCTTTTTTTTGGGATATCTACAAGAAAACAAAGCCAGAGCTTTCCCCATCCGATCTTTTTCTTTTTTTCCTTTTTGGCTCGTTCTAAAAATATATATATATCGTCTTATTGAAATATCCGTATACACACAAGATCACTGAAAGTGACTAAAAACAATGTAGTCTACATGCCAGAGCAGTACTGTATGTGGAACTAATTCTGCAACAGAGATACTCAAAAATGGAAAAGACAACATGGACCAGGTACACTACCTGACAAAAGTCTTGTTGTTTATCCCAGTTGTAAAATCAGTCAAGTTTGGTGAAGGAAAAATCATGGTTTGGTGTTACATTCAGTATGGGAGCATGCGAGAGATCTGCAGAGTGGATGGCAAAATCAACAACCTGAGGTTTCAAGACATTTGTGCTGCCCATTACATTACAAACCACAGGAGAGGGCAAATTCTTCAGCAGGATAGCGCGCCTTCTCATACTTCAGCCTCCACATCAAAGTTCCTGAAAGCAAAGAAGGTCTTGGCTTTGGCCAGGATTGGCCAGCCCAGTCACCAGACATGAATATTATTGAGCATGTCTGTGGTAAGATGAAGGGAATGATAACTTTATTAGTAAGTTATTTAAGTCATTGCAGAGATATATGAATGCAGTCCTCCAAGCTCATAGGAGTCATACACAATATTGATTCTTTTTCCACTGCACCATGACTTTATATTCTATACTGTACATTATTTCTGTTAAGTGACAAGACTTTTACGGTCAAAGGCCTCAAAAAACACTTGCAAAATGATCAGTTAGAATCCAGGCTCAACATTGCAGATCCTGCGATGTAACTTTTGCGAATAATCACACTGCGATGTCGATGCTGAAATTATATATTGTGCAACCCTACTGTGAACAGCCAAAAACAAACAAAAAAGTAACTTTTTTCATGGTATAAAATGTTGTACATAATTAGGCAAGTACAGTGTAGGGTTGCAGGGTTCCACACAGTTTCTTCATGTTGTCCCAACACAAATTGATTAAATTACTTAATCATTTTTAGAAATGTTATAGGATTGAACATAAAAAAATTGCAATCCAAGCTCATTCTGAAAATGTAGCCCTATATACATTTCTGGACAGTGACAAATACATCCCAGGAGGTACCTCGTCCCTTTTTTTTTTTGCAGTTTTTGTTTTCACGAATCCACCAAAGGCCACTGTCGACTCCGACTGAGTGATTGTTTTCAAAAGCACTGATTGACGTGTACTTATGACATATGTACTTCTGGCTACATAACTCACAATCTCTAGAAATGTATATGGGGTATATTTTCAGTATGAGCATATGTTGCAAACACCTTAAGTCGCCCTCCCACCCACACCAAAAAACATTTAGACATTAGATATTGAACAAGAAACTGTGATGTTTGATAATAAGTTCTGCTGAAGTTTAGATTTAATGATTAGTGCTGGAGAAAAACTTTTTTTAGATTTTTTTTTTTTTTAAATATGTATTGTAAGAGAAAATCTACAAAGACAAATTGATAAAGTAGATCTGAAAATCTATAAAGTAAATCTGCCATTTGCACATGCACATGCACCACATTTACCTGCACACAAGAAAGATAGTGACAGCAGTAAAAATAAATATTGAATCAAAACTTTAAAATCCTGAATCAATATTGGAGTTACTTTAGCATGCTGGAGAAAGGATGACACCATGGCTGAAGTATTTCTATTAGACAGGTAATGTTATGTTGTAAAACTATTTTAGTCACGCAAAGCTTATGCAGATTGTGTTGCGTTACGGATGGGTTAAATGCACAGAAGTGCTGTTCAGCCACTGAAATCTTCCGGCGAAAGATTATTATGACCATTTCCAATTTCATAAGGTATAAGTAAACAGCGCAATTTCGCCTAGCCTGCTTTACTGAGGTAAAGTTTTTATATTCACATTGGTTCATTTTTGAACAATGGCAACCTGTGAGGCGCTTCCTATATTGCTGACCATGCTACTTTGAATATTCGGTCTGATATAGCATGTAAGTATGGCTTAGTAATACGTGTAATTCCTGCACCCTGCCGGCCAAGCACTAAGCATACAGTAGAGACTTTAGGACAAAGTGCGTGAGATGTGAGATCAGCGATCCTGCATGCATTGAATATTGCACATTATGACAAGTTTTGCTTGCTACACAACTGAAAACATGCTAGACAAAATACAGTTTTTCATTGGGAATTGTATTATTATAAAGTACTGTAAAGATTTCTAACTGGCAAATAACATGATCTAGTGGGTTGCCTATTGTCATCATTAAGATGCACGTTCGTGATTTCAGGAGGCGTGGCTTTGGACGGCAATGGTGTTTTTGGACGGATTGTGTTTCACAGAAATTATGCTAATGACAAGCATTTTGGCAGATAACCTACTGCAACTTTAATGAAGAGCAAAAAATATATGTAAAATAAAATACATTTATAACCTCAAAACAGGCAGGTTCGTGTTAAAAAAAACATTTTGAATCGCAGTTTCTTACTTCAATGCTTTTGGACACTCAAGATAAGTTTTTGTTTGTTACAGACTTAATTTAGCTCATAAATTTATAAATTTAGCTCGTTCACTTGTAGTCTCACGTACAGTACTGTATATTATAGACTTTTTGTTTGTGATTTACAAATCCATTATAATAGACATGCATGAAAACTTAATTGCTGCTTCCACAGAAATATCTTGGTGGCGTCACATCAGTATTCAATGACCGATAACGTGAAATGTAAGATGATTGCAAACTGCATATTCCTGGAAGAAGTGACTAATCCGCCTGCTGCAAACTGATAATGACACGGGCATCTGTCAGCAGGCGAACGCTGGCCTTTACATCACTTCCGATTCTAAAACAACCTTTTAAAGATGATAAAGCGTTTGGAGAATGTAGCCCGCACAAAGGAGCTTTAACTTCACTGACAAAATAGGATTTCTCGCACTGCTGGAAAAAGCACAGCCAGTGAATTTAATGACTTCAGACACACCGGGCGCTAAACACGCTGGCTCTATGGACTCCTTCAAAGCAACCTTGGGATTAAGAGAGGTGTAATTTTACGAGATCTGTCCTTTAATAGCCTTCTCCCCATTATTACAATGAGAGCACAATTTTATATTGTATACAATTAGCTACTGGCATGAAAATATTCCATTGTCTGAGCCAGTAGTGTTGAATTAGGTTGCTTCAATATGTGCATAAAAAAATCATCATGAAACCCGAAATCTTGATTTAAGAAAAATACACAAATTATAAAAGCTTTGGGACATTTTATAAAATACATTAAGAATCATTAGTCTATAATTTGCTCATTTTCTTTATCTTTTTAATTATTTACAAAAAACTGATTTCCAGTTTTTAAAATTTCCTTAACCAAGGCTCATTCTGAAAACGTACCGCTATATAAATTTTTGGAGAGCGCCAATGCGTCCCAGGAGCTACGTTTTTTTTTTTTTTTTTGCAGTTTTTGTTTTTGCAAATCCACCAGAAGCCGCTGTGTACGCTTTTTCAGATCTCAAATTGCCATTTGCACCTGCTGTTGACTGACCGACCGACCGACCGACCGACCGACCCACCCTCCTCCTTCCCTAAACCCAACCAATAGTGTTTTCAAAAGCACAGATTGACGCCTTCCCTAAACCTAACCGACAATTTTAAAAAGCAATCCATAAGAAGAAAAGCCCTCACCTGATTTTTATCATGTTTTCAGATTTTACCACATTTTCACCCTGTTATTTACTTGTTTATTTTATCTTTTGACTGTTTTTGTCTTAACTGCTTTCTGGAACCATTCTTCGCCAGACTCTAATCCCGTTGACGTGGTCAACTCCTCCCTGCATCTCAAGTCCACAGACATACATGGCGAGCTAACTCGACAAACTGGTAACAGCAGGAAAGCTGTCCATATGGAGGAAAGTGGTCAGCTGGTGAAAGCAAAAAGAACATCATACTACCCCGTACAGTTTGTTTTAAAGACGAAATACAGCCATACGTGCTGTATTTCCTGGCTACATAATTTGCGATCTCCAGAAATGTATATAGGGCTACATTTTCAGAATGAGCCTATGTTGAATTTCTTCACCCTCCAAAAAAAAAAAAAAAGGATTGTACAATGAAAAAATAAAAAACGTAAATGCTCTTATTAATTACTTATCCTCGTGTCGGTCCAAACCCCTGAGACATTCATTCATCTTTGGAACACAAATTAAGAGATTTGAAATGAAATCTAGGAGCTCTCTGGCCTCCATAGACAGCAATGTTCACGAAAAGGTCAATGTCTTCTGTGTCAGATCATGGTGCACATTTACTAGAACTTGCAATACAATGTATTGTGTGTTGCGTTGCTGAAACTAATGGGAATCTGGGAGCTCCCAGATTTCTTAAAAAATTCTTTAATTTGTGATCTGAAGATGAACAAAGATCTAAGAGAGTTAAAACAACAAGAAGGTAAATAATTAATAAGATTTATTTTTGTATGGACTAATCCTTAATTTTGCATTAATAAATTTGCAAATTTACACGTATCAGAAGCAAAATAAAAGTAAAAACGGTTATAGAGTATATCCAAATTAAGCAGTTTTGATATGTAGGTGAACTGGTATCAGTCTTTGCAAACAAAGGTGGGTATTATACAGTAAACACAGAATATAGTTTATTAGTTGAGTGAAATCATTGTAAATTCTAACTTTGTTCTTTTGTCGGTAACACTTGAGAACGATAGTTAATTAGTTAATGTAAGCTAATGTATTTACTGACATTACTTAATATGGATTATCTTGTAAATCATTTATTAATTACAGTGAGACATTTATACATATACGTTATCAAAATCCAAAGTTGTGCTTATTAACATTAGTTAATGCACAGTGAGTTAATAAGAACTAAGATAATATTAACTTAATGTTAACAAAAATTAATAAATACTGTAATGAATGCATTACTAATTGTCTGTTCCGGTTAGTAAATACATTACATTAACTAATGGACCATTATTTTAAAGTGTTATTTCTGTCAATTAAATAAAGATTAAAGAAAAAACATATATTTAGATTTTTATTGCATTTTACAGAAGTGGGGTTATATTATTTGCATACATTGCAATTACACAAGTACACTATGTTTGGTCATTTTCAAGGCAGTATCATCCCATATCCTCAAAGCTATATATAAATTCACACTAAGAGCAGAGGGTGAAATTATGGCTTCATAACAGTAAAACATCCACGAATGAAAATAAACAAGCACTATCAGGACTAAACCTCTGCAGCTCTTAAATCTAAACCGGACCATTAGTCTGGAAAAGCAGAGGCTACAAAAGCACAAATCATCAAGCCTGTGGAATGAGAAACACAGTAAATTACACTGGCTCAAAGGGGTAAATGGCCACATTGAGGTCTGAAAACAGACAAATTTGTGCTTTTTATGATTTATAAAGAGTTGTTTTTCTGGTTCCTGCAGGAGATATTCATGTTATGAACATTTAACTTGTATGACAAACCCTCATATTTATTGATTTAAGATCTGAATCTACAACTGGGGTTATTATTGTCCACTAAAACCATCAAAAGTAATGTTTATTGCTTAATAATAGATAAAACATAAACAGAAAGAGAACATTTCTCATTTTTATTTATTTGAATGCAACGCACTAAAATACATACTGCAATTTAATTTAAAAATATGATCAAATTAAAAGAAAATGGTTATAGTTTACAAAAATATTTATTAATGTGAACTAACAATGAATGATACTTGTACAGCATTTATTAATAATAGTTCAGCACTTACTAATGCATTATTAAAATATAAATAATGCATCCGTCGTGCTTGTTAATATTAGTTAATATACTGTGAGTTAACATGAAGAATGAAAAACGTTATTTTCATTAATTAATGCTGAATAAACACTTGAATATATGTATTGGTCATTGTTTGGTGATAATAGTAAACACATTAAAGCGTCATGAAACCCCCCTTTTACGGTTCAAGTCTACCTCAGAATTTTTTTCAAAAAATGCTTCACAATGGGCGTGGAGCGCTGCAAACAGAGGGTGGAGTGGGCGTGGCCAGCAGAGTAGGGGAAAAAGAGGGGAGACAACAACTGTTGTCAGTTGGCTCACAAAATGAGACACAAACCATGAGGAGACCCATGAGTTTATAGTTTACAGTGTTAAAATGCAAAGAAATAATCAGTAATTTAACGTCCTGCTACATATGTTATTCGTAATTTCATATACACATAACCCACAATTTGGTATATCATTATAAAGATAATCATGTTTATATATACACTATAAATGAGGAGGACCTCTCTCCTTTTGAATCCTCGGGTCTGAATGCAAACACAGTGGATAGCAGTGCAACAGGTCCCTTTCCCTGTCTATTCCAACCAAATAGCCCTGCTGGTAATCTGGAAAATTTTAAAAATAGGCTAACACAGCAGCACGGATATAGGCAATGTGTCTGAATGGTAATGAACTCAACTGATAAAACACAAAGTCCGCCATTCTCCAGTTCTCGTAGCTCTCCCAACAAAAATGCTTGCTGCAAACCAACAGCTTTGCTGTATCGGCCCTGACAGCATCTCGGGGAAAAGCATGAAAGAAACCCTGTGAATTATGGAAACAAACATACGACCCTTCATGAACGGCTAAATACTGTTGCCGTGCGCAGTCGCAGTCTCACCCAGTCATTGGGTCTCACAGCTTGGCAGGTCTGGATCGCCTTTAGAAAGCACATGTTCTCATAAATAATTAATAAGCAGAGTCTTCTCATAGGATAATAAAACTCAGCTATGAATAATAATGAGAAATTGACTCATCATCACTCCACCAGCAGATTTGCGCTACGTCACCGATTTTGATCCCGCCCCAAAAATGATTTTAAACCCGGAAGATGAAATTAGCTGGCAAAAGCTCAAAATTATCCAGTTTTCCCCACAATTAAAGCCAACAGGTGCTGATGTTGTCTTAACTTATGCTCAGCACACACAAAAAATTACTTGAGGGTGTCTTGAACCTTTAAGTAAAAACGATACTGTAAAGTGTTGCCAATAAAATGACAAAACATACAAAAAAAAAAAACATATCATATATAAAATAAAATAATATTCATACATTATCAATTGATCTAATTGTTAACAAAAACTACATGAGTATATCAAAGCTATAAAATGCATTAGGCATACACCTATTGAAGAACTCAGTGTTTAAGGTCTAATGTGGTTATTTGTACTAATGTATTATTCTGTTCTGTCCACAAAGAGGCATTTTAGTCCAGTTCCTGCAGCTTTCTGCCAGTGGGAAGGAAGCTAATAAAAGCTGCCATTAAGGAACTATTAGTCTAAAAATACCTGCCTCGGGTTATAAATTTCACCTCTTCCTGAGGAAACCATTGAACTTCGGCTACTACCTCTTTTCACCTTCTCCCAAAAATGTATTAAAGTATTTACAGTCTCTCTGTTTGTTCACTGAAGCTTTGATCTTTATAAACACAGATGATTTACTTATTTAATAAGGATGTAAAGCTCATTTGCCAAGTTTATATTATGCAGGGCAATTCTGCATCTATATAAAATCACAATACATTTTAATGACACATAATGTTATATAGCACAATTCCCCCCGTATACAGTATGCAACAGATATGCATGCATTTATTAAAACTAAAATATTAATTCAGAAGATAAATCAGAGTGTGTCAGAAATAGTGACATAAGTAACAACAATAATTGAAAGCAAATGATTTGTTTAGAAATGAAGTAATGAATCACTGCAGTGACAGAAATGGTCTGCTTTGATTTTGTTTGGAGCTATTTTTGTTAGACAAAGACTAAAACTTAATTGTGATTATTGAAATCATAAGATAAAAATTGCACATGTCTAATATATAATTATAAAAAGTTATTTGTTTATTTTTAAATATTATAAGATTACAACAGTTATCATTAATATTAATAGTTATTAATAATATAAATAACAAAAAAAGGAAACATAAGACATAGATAATAATAATAATAATAATAATAATAATAATAATAATAATAATAATAATAATAATTTACCATTTTGAATGTCACATTTTTTCAAATAACTTACTTGATCCTGAATTCCAATGAAATACACAAGTATAGCCATAAAATGTGATATCTGTATATCACAAACTCTGGAATTTTTTTAATGACTAATTATATTATTCTTACTATTTTAGTCTCACACATTAGATAGAAATGAGGGGATTTAAGGTCAGCGATATTATGCATTGAAAAAATATTTAGTCATTTTTATGAAGTATCTTATTCTTATTATATTGAAATTACTAACAAGTCCTAATAACACCATATGCTATATCGCTTTTTTAACTGAAGTATAAAATAAAAGGTCTTAAGACACATTAAACCATACATTTCATAATACACAACAATTATAAAAATTATTTTCTAATAAAATAATTAATTATTTTTATTATATGTATTTTTTAACCAACATATTCTCACTCCCGACAAGTCAAATGTGACATCATATGTGTTTGTTTTTACCACAGATTAAATGCAGCTTCTCAAAATATTGCATGATTCATTCATTCATTTTCCTTCGGCTTAGTCCTTTTATTCATCAGGGGTCGCCACGGCGGAACATTTCATTCTCACTCTCAACTAGTCATATGTAAATCATATGATATCCTATTCGTTGGTTTTATCACCCCATTAAATACAGTTTCTCAAAATATTGCTTGATTTATGATATATAGAGCAATACATTTCACTATATGATTTAGCAGCTTCTACATGTTTTCTTTCGGTGGTTTAGACAGCATAAATAGGTAGAACTGCATTTTTTGTGGATTAACCATGCTATCTATGCTGTTGTTTACATTTGCACAGCAAAAAAAAAATGCTTTGCTTTTGTCTTTTGAGATTTTGTCTAGTAGTAAATAATTTTCTTAGGGTAATCAACATAATCTTGTTTCTGGTTTGAAATAAGATTATTTGACTTACCCTACTGGCAGATTATTTAACTTCTTTGGAGGAAAAGCTCACTTAATTTTTGACTTTTTATTTTGCAAAGCATGACAATATTTTTTACTTAAAGAGCCCCTATCATGTTTTTGAAAATGAGCTTCCATGCAGCATAAGACTAAGAGAATGTCCATCCAGCTGAGGTTTAAATCTGAAAGTGCACCGTGTTTAAAACTATTAATTCTTTTTCAAAATAGTCGACTCAGAGTCGAAAAAATGAATCGAGTTGGGTTCGGATCTTTAGCTTGAACGCGTCGATGTTGATATGGTACATCACCAAATATGAAGTGTCGGTTCTGGTAAAATGTGAACGCACTTTCCCTTCTACACTAGCAGAGTGCAGGGGATCACCGGACTGATCATGACACGAAGATGAAGATCACTGACAGATGGGGATTTGGCTGTGGGAAATAAAGGGTTTAAGTTCATTTTCACACCAACACCACAGTATAGCCAACCTGGTGATATGTTTGTTCCTGTCATTTTTCTGATGATTTGGAGCAGCAGAGACTATTATGTCTGGGACTTTGTCAGTAACTGTTTCAGTTCATATGGACCAGTTTCTTCTTCCTCCTGATCATAACATGTAAGTGTGAATAAAATTGTTGCCTTGTTTTGTGTAGTTTACAAAATATGTGTTTAATTGTGTGTTGTAAGTTGTCATCGCCCCGCACAGCTTGTAATCACTTATCTATTATAGATCATTGCTTGTACTGTATCTCTCAGATTAAATCTTTATGGCTATTCACATATTGTGTCCAGAGGCGATCCTCTGCTGGTTGTCTTTACTATGGCCACCATCAGCTGTTCCTCACACATGGCGTGGTTAATTTTCAAATTAGTTCAACTTTAGACACTGTGTAGATTATTCTGAATGTGTGTCATTGTTATTACTTGAGATTAGGGTTAAGAGTAGAGGTATATGCTGGTGTTTAACTGCATTGCTTTATTGTATTCCTGCATTGGGCTCTTACATACTCTCTGGCTGCTACTTCATAACCATGGTTGGCGTTTCTCTCTGTCTCATGCTGAATGCAGTGGACCAATCACAACAGACTGGGTCATCAGTGCAGATTAGCTTCGCGCTAAGGATTGCTTTGGGAACAAGTGAATCGCTGAACAAATCATATGGGAGTTGTTGGGATAATTAGGTGAAAATAAATACATATTATAAGACCATGAAAGTGTTTTGACCTTGCATGCATATCAGCCTGTTGTTGGAGACCCCCAAAACTAAATTATGACCTTTAATATTGAAAAACAGGGGCTCTTTAAATCCAAAATCAAACCAAAAGTGCTTCAGGGGTAATTGTTGATGCTCTTTTGGTAAGGGATACATTAAGATAAAACAAAGAAATCATAAATCCAAGGCACTCAAAAAGTAAGTGAAAAAAAATTAAAAGCCTTTATTAACATGGCTATTCTATATATATATATATATATATATATATATATATATATATATATATATATATATATATATATATATATTAAAAAATGATAGAATAGCAATGTTAATAAAGACTTTTTAAATTTTTTCAAGTGTCTTTTCGAGTGCCTTGGATTTATAATTTCTTTGAATGTTTTTTACTTGTCTAGAAAATGCTAGAAAAGCATTTTCTTGCAGGTAATTGAAGAAATCTTGACAAGTCCAAACCTTCAATAGGAAAACCATAAACTCTGCTAAATGACTGAAATCATTTGCCATTTGAAGCTAAAGTGCATCTTTCACCAACATAAAGCAAGACTCTCGATGGGACTCGGTAAGAAGGTCTCCGATGCTGGAATGATGGCTTGGGCAGGCGGTGAATGCAAATGCTGCTTATTAAAGATGTTGAAATGTCGAGCTGATAATGGCGCTGTGGTGACGCAGGACAGCAACATTCAGAGGATTCATTCAGAGCTAGTAAATTGGCTTTCCTCATTCGCTCCGACACTAATTACTCATTTTCATCTCGGGATTCGACAGTCTCAACCTCCCATTGCACCACACACAAGGAGACGGGTAATGATTCTCCATAAAAACTCAAAAGATTACCGTAAATCACGGGGACATTTGGCAGCACGTTCTGCTGCTTTGGCGTTTGCTGCCGTTTTGTCTCTCAGACAGGTCGAAGGACGCGGGTCGAGGAAGGAGAACAGTTGCATGCTTTATGCATTCACATCGATTTTAATTCAGCTTGTTCCGAGACATCAAGTCCAAGCCTGTGGAGCTCATTTAAATTTATAAGCAGAATAAGAATAGATCCTAAACTGTGGTATGCTCTTCGCAAAGGAGTGCAGACAACGCTTGATTTAATGAAGCCTTCTTACAAGAAAACCTTATGAAATTGTGATGATATTGTACATGCATGCTGGCTTTGGGGTCTTTGAGGTTACTCGTTTTCAGCAAAAGGAGGTACACTGAAAAAAGTGTTTCATTGGATCAACTTGGTATACCCAATTACTTTATATCAACTTCAAATTTTTACTTTTGAAAGAATTAATTGACCATTACTTAGACAAAGCAAAATACACTGGATAGAATGTAAAATTGTGATTTTACACTGGATACACCATAAGAATTAGTTATGGTTTCCGAGAGAAACACAGTCTTTTCCTGAACAGTTCATCAAAACTGACTGCACAAAAAAAAACTTTAGAATTCTGTAATCTTTCCAAGAACAGTCATTTAGAACTGACTACACAATCAAGCCCTTTGATTTCTTTTGAGGTTAAAACAGGTTTGTCCCCAAAAATGGTTTAAAATGTGCAGTGTAAAATCAAACACTTTTAATAAAACACCTACCGAATTAGCCAATGGTAGGAAGAGAAAAAAGTCTTTTCACCTTCATTGAATAATTTACCTAAAAATGAAACTTCTCTCATAATTGTCATAATATGTCTCTGAACCTAATTTAATTCAAGTTAAATACTTTGAACAGCTTACGAATGAGTAAACCAATGTCAGAATTTTCATTTTTGGGTAAACTATTTAACTAACCCTATCTAAAACACAACTTGAACAAGGTAAAACAAATCAAGATTAGCAAACTGTATTACAGTTAATTTGTATAAATGGCATTAAAAATTCCAACTTATTAAAAAAAAGTACCATCAGCAGAACATTGTAGTTGGATCAAAGGAAACAATTTTACTCCTGCAGCTTTGAAGAGAGGTTCTGCATTCTTCGGCTGATCTACTTACTCTCTTTGTCAATGATTATTTTTTGAAAGGTCTCAAAAGGATATTTTAGTCCTTCAGGATATTTTGAGTTCAGTGCATAAATTAGTCCAAAAATCATGGCACAGGCGCACGCAACAGAGGGCAATTAATTTAGTACTTCCACACCATCAATGACAATGGAAATGTACAGTGCACGACTAAGAGCATCACTTTCACGAATCGCAAAAA
The DNA here is from genome assembly GCF_903798145.1 of Danio aesculapii. NCBI lineage: Eukaryota > Metazoa > Chordata > Actinopteri > Cypriniformes > Danionidae > Danio > Danio aesculapii. The sequence continues at coordinate 44,305,424 of NC_079440.1, read as the reverse complement.
ATGCCATGGTGGTCTTTTCAAACTCACTTTCTGCTTCCTCCCTCTGGTCAGCCTGAAAACATACAAAAACAGAGAGCAAATGAGGGACTTTGGGAAAAAAACATTATGAATAAAAAACACTCCATCTAAAATGCATTACAAAGTTTAGTTAGCTGTCCTAATACAATTTGTATGGTTTATTAAAAAGCAAAGTAATGGCAAAATGTTCATTTTTGGGTGAAGACATATTTTAATGCTCGCTTTGGCTTTAAAAATGCTTTTAAACACTTGTTAAAGCAAATGCTTCCATGCGATGACAATTGTAGACAATACCAGACATATTTGTTGAGTGCAGTACCACAATGGCCAATTAGAGGCATTTATCAATCTACTCAGTGTTTAAAATGCAGTTTTAGGTGAAAATCCCTTTTAAAGGAGTAGTTCACATTCAAAATTCAGCCATCATTTACACTCCCTTTTGTCATTTCAAACATGAATAAATTACTGTCCTCTGCAGAATTTCAAACAATTTTGTTAACAGCCCCTTTATCGACTATTATTGTATGGACACAAAACCAATGCAAGTGAATGGGGTCTCAACAACAGTCTTCAAAATATATTCTTTTGTTTCTGTGAAAGTCATGCAGACTGATGTGTAAATGATAACACAACTACTTGAACAACTTTAAAGAATTATGTCATTACCAAATCAAAATGTCCCCATGTTTTACTCACCTTCAAGGCTTGGGGAAATGTTGATTTGGTAGTGTAATACAAATAAGTCAAACAAGGTTGGAGGAAATTTCAGTAGTTTGCATTGTCCACATTACCTGGTATTCTTTGATCAGACAGCTTGCATCTTCACCAAAGAACATGATCAGGCACTCTCTTCTGATGTCCATGTCCAGGCTCTAAAAATGTTCAAGATGTTTTGTTTTCATTAGACCAAAACACTAGTAATTGATTTCCATAAGCAATTTTGTTTGTATGCAACCAATACCTGATCCATAACTTTAATGGTGTCCTTAGTGTTTTCACGGAGGACTCCACCTTTGCTCCTAATAACCTGGAGAATCTGAGAGCTTTGTCTGTCCAAAAAACTTGACTGTAATGGGAAGGTCATGATTCGCAAAAACTTCTACATTAATCTGTAAGAAAGAGAAACAGAACGTAGACTTATGAAAAAAAAAAATACTGTGAGTTGTAAAAATACTTACACACACAAACCATTAAATAATAAAATGGTATAATTAGGGCATCTAAGACATTTTCAAAAACACTAGGTGCTACAATGCCATGGTAAAAACTATAGTAATTTAGGATAAGTCACTTGCATTTTAACATTTATCAATAAAATAAATGCTTTTACCTCTTGTTGAAATTGTTGGCAATCTTTTATGCAGTTCTTGAACACTAGGTTTGTTTTCCACAATCTCTTGTCTGCGTAAGGCGAACGTCTTTGTAATTTTTTCTCTGATTGTTAATGTAAAAAGGGAAATAAATTATATGAGATATAGAACAAAGGATATATACATGCCAGACTTTTACATGTTCAATAAATCTTGTGCATTTTTCTTAGAATGTTTTATTCAATTGCTGGATGCCAACAAGAATGGTGAGTTAGGACATGGGGAAAGAAAGAAAAATAACGAAACTGACCACCCAAAGCAATAATTAAAAGGTACAAATTACTTACATTTTTCATGTCACTGGATTATTTAAAGCATGTCCGAATAGTTGTTCAGCCGTACTCCATCCTACAAAAGACAAAGAGAAATGACAAACTGGCTAACATAAAAGTTAACAGACAATTTTTTTACCGGTGATTAGATTTAGATTAGATTCAACTTTATTGTCATTACACATGTATAAGTACAAGGCAACGAAATGCAGTTTCGGTCTAACCAGCAGTGCAATAGCAGCAAGTGCAGGATACAGGTATAAGTTATAAAGTGCAGTTATAGAAAAATTATGGTAATATTTACAGATGGATGTACTATGAACATTATATACAGGTTGTATTAGCTATGAACAGATTTACAATAAATAAATATATGTACAGGATGCTATTAATAGCAGAAGTGTGCAGACAGATAAACATAATTACAAATGTCCATGTGCAGTGGGTTTGTACAGTTCAAGTAAATGAATCACTGCAATGAATATGTGCAAACTTTAAATGTGCAAATGTTAAATAGTGCAGTGTGCAGATGTGTACAAATTCTGTTTCCCCTCAGCTATGCAAACTGCGCATCCATGTACTGATGTACTGAGAGTGGGCACATACTTGTTCCACTGTTTTCATGGTTTACCTATTTTATAATCGTTTTAAATGTAGTTCAAGGCATGGAGTCCTTTGTCTGCCATGCTTTGTATGAAAAGGTGAGAATGTCAAAATCTGTTAACAAGTAGCCAAACTTTAGCTGTGCATCTAATCCATCGAATCGTGCAATACAGTGTGGGTGTTGGCACTGGTCAAATTAAACGTAGAGAAGCTTTCAACAGTTTGCTTTAAATGTGTTTCCCTATAATGAATATAAAGTGACATCAGATTTTTTAAAACTAATTTACACACACATGCATACATATACACACTCACAAACACACACGTGTGTGTATATGTGTGTCACAGACACACAATACACTCTCTACATGCATTTTGACCACTGCCAGCACACATACTCTAAAGCAGTGTTTCCCAACCCTGTCCCTGTTCCCAATCCCTGGAGGCACACCAACAGTACATATTTTGGATGTCTCCCTTTTCTGACCCATTAACTTCAGGTGTTGGAGTCTCTTCTGATGTTATGATAAGTTGATTCAGGTGTGTTTGATTAGGTAGAGGTTGAAAATGTGTACCGTTGGTGTGCCTTCAGGAACAGGGTTGGGAAACACTGCTCTAAAGTGTGCGATTAGATGTGCAACTCCCCAAAAACTGATCTTTCAAAGCACGACTGGCATGACCACATTGAGAAAAAAAAACTGTGGAACAAGCGCTCACCCGCACTCAGTAACGTGTGCAGTGTATGTGCCGTTTAAGGGTAAATGGGAAAGAGAATTCAACAACAGACGTGATATGTTAAAAATAAGCGTTTAGGCACATAACTTCAGACATGTTTGGGCCAGCATGTAAAGCTAAGGTTATGTGTTGACATTAATCAAACGAGAGACCATACAAGCAAGCAGAACAAATACCTAAAGTACTCAATAAAAATCAGCATCATAATAAAGCATTATAACAACGTTAGTCCATATGAAGCGTCTGAAGCGTGCATGGAGTTTATGTCGGCGCCATGTAAGGTTAAGTTATAAAGTACATGCACGCTGATGGCGGCATGCATTATGGCACAATAGCACAACAGTCTTTAATGGTAACGTTAGTACATTTCAATATCAATCCATCTCACCTCAAGCAGTTTACTTGTAATGTTATTGCTATTATTTTATTTCCACTCGGTTTAACATCTTGATGAGTAAACCTTCTAGCTGAGTTAGAATGGTCAAACTATTAATATTAACCGAATGTAAAACAACAGTACAACATATTTTATGAAATCATACATGCACAATACATCCAAATGTATATTTGAAATTACTTACCAATTTTCTTGATTCCCGTTTCACCACGCCGAGCTTATCCATGCAGTGTAATAAAATGGCGGAAAACTGAACGTCGACACGCACGTCCAGGGATGACGTTTAAAGTCACGTGACAACGGAAAGCAATATTTTTAATTCAAATTAAAGAATTTATTTACTTTACACTAACAAGACTTACTTTTAATTTAAATCAACAGAACTTTTTACATAACACTGATGACTAGACCAAAAAATTTAATGTTTTGAGCTAGATCAAGTATAAATACTTCTTTAGAGTAATGACATGCCTTGTGCACTTTTTCCAGTGTAAGTATTGGATACAACTCCAAAGAAATGAATTATCATTGTTTAAAACAATTGATTTTATACAATTTATAGTTGTATGAAAAGACGGACTACAAGACATCACTTTCAATCCACCACCTGAATTGAAATCCAATGATAGAAAGCAGGAAAAAAATTTTTCTGTCAGAAAAAAAAATGGCTGCAAAAGTAGACCAGGCATGCACAGAAGGAATCATTAGTGGAGCCGGAGACAAAAGCACAGGTATCCCAGAATGCATTGCATCGTAACCAGCGAAAGCTAATAAAGTGGAGGAACTATGACGTCACCTTGTAGGCTAATCGGCTGCTAGCATAAAACTGGTTCCCTCGATAAAATCCCCATAGGATTTTCCCATAGGCTTTTCGAAGATTGCAAATAACAAGCTCTGTGTTCAAACACAGTTCATTACACTTACACATTTTGTCCAGCCGGATAATCCTCACACAAAAATACAACTTTTAGCACTTTTGGATCTTAAATGCAAACGCAAGAATTGAAAAGCTAACATTAGGCTATAAACGGACTACAGTGCCTTCAGGGCGCTCGCCTGTGATGTCAACACTGCCCTGCTACTGACAGCCTTTTAAGCTTATTTTTAGAAATAGGTCCATGACAAAGATTTACTCTCTCAGTTTATTTTAATATTATCCACGCTATATATTATAAACAAATAAATACGCAAAAACACATCAGACCTACGTGCCTTTTGGATTGTTTTTACGTAGGAAATACATCTGTTTTGCTTACAATGGTTGTAAAAGTTTTGAAACTGTATGTATAAATGTGCCTACATAGTATTATCATCAGACATATTTAAATAAGTGTATCGTCGCGTGCACACAGGCCACTTACCTTAGTAACAGACGACTGAAATGAGGCGTGAGAGACATGTCTATGCCTGCAAGTTCCACCATGGACACAGAACAACATTCGATATTCTTTTTTTTCACGAATTACAGCGAAAAGCAGCCCATACAGTCACATATGCTATACATTTTAAGGAAGAGTGTAAACATTGCAGTTATGACACAGTAAAATGTGTTCAGATGAAGAAAAAAAACGAGGAAAAATCCCTTGATCACGTTAAAATGTTAATATGTATGTATTTCTTACACATTTATTCACACAATGTGCCTCAGCTTATGCAAACTCTGACCCCCAGCCTGTCACCGGTAGCTTCGTCATCACGGATGTACCACTGGATTGCATCTGTCCATTGTAGTTAATACATGATATGTAATACATTTTGTGCATATCTAATGGACAGTTTTTGGTCTTATAAATCTGTTATTTGTTATCAGGTGTATTATTTTGTCAGTGTTATATTGTTACCTTTTATAATTCTCTTTATGTTACGGTGTTGTACGAGGTTTGTCTTTGTTTAACGTTACCAAATTGCTTAACATTACCTTTATTTCTTATTGTGTACGTCTTGAACTTTATACTTGTATAATGTCTATTGTAGTTTAATAAATCTGATAATAAAAGACACGAGTCTGTGTTTAATAACCCATTTCACTTCACATTTATAGTGATTTATGTTTACATTTTCTTAAATCAAAAATATAGATTTATAATATTATTTATAAGGCTGTGCTTTATATAATTAAATCATTTTATTTTAATGTACAATGAAACCGATAAATCCATGGAGAGGTAAGTGACGTTATAAAGTCCACTGCTGTTCCATTTAAAGAAGTACCCGACTTGTGTCCTCGCATTCTCGGTAGTTTGTTCTTCCAAGTCTGAACTTTGCATACTTTGTATAGAGAAACAGCTCATGGTATCCAACTTCCACCCAAAAGCTTGCATGCCAAATCAGCCACTCCCCTCTGAACTTCTTATTTGACCAGCCATGATGCCATGACCAGCTTCACTTTTCTGGACACTTGAGGTACACAGGGTTTGTACCTACAGGCTCCATATTGGTACTTTAACAGTACATATTATCTAAATCTAAAGTATTTTGGGACTTTTTAGGCACTAAATATGTATATATTTAGGTATATTTTTAAGTATATAAATATGTAACTAAATAGGTACAAGTGTATATCCTGGGACTGTGCCAACCCAGTTAAAGCTTTTGTAACAGCTTTATTTTTGAGAGTGTATATACTATACTGGATACCTAACTGATTACTATATTTTGAAAACAAGTGGCAAGTAAAATTTATTAGATATCAAATTTATGTATAAAATGATGTTATGTTAGTGAATTACCATGAAAACTTTTTGTAAATGTTTTCAGGGAAAGCAGAAAAAACAGCCTGCTTGCAAATCCTCTGTTTTTTAGCATTTACAGTGAATATACTGGTTTTGTGTTTGAGTAAAACATAATTGTTGTTTTACTCTGTAAAATACTGATGGCATTTCTACCAAATTTCAAATAAAAATGTTGTCATTTGCAGCATAAAATACAAAATGAGTGTCAGGTTTTCAAACATGTTTATATTCATTTTTAGGCAACAAAATGTCAATGTTTAAACTTCAGAAGACTTAAGAAATCAATATATTTGTGGAATATTTTTAATTGAAATTTGAAAGAAATGTAATTGTGGAATAGAAAAACTATTAATATCTTACTCAAACCCCTAGCTTATAAAGCTAAAGAAACAGAATTTCCAAGTGGTCTCTTCATTTTCAACCAGTTGTCCATTGTATTTGTTTGTCTTTTTGTTTTTTCATTTGTTTTTGTAATCAGGCTCAGGAAGACATCTAATTAATATTTCCAAAAATTAAGGGCTATTGGTTATGAGTATCAGCCAAAATGTCCATAAAGGAGCATCCCTAAATTTTTTTTTTTAAACATTCTGTTTAAAACATCTATTTTCTCATCATTTATTTTCATTTTTCCTTTATTCATTCATTTTCGTTCAGCTTAGCCAGAGGTGACCACAGCGGAATGAACCGCCAACTATTCCAGCATATGTTTTATGCAGCGGATGCCCTTCCTGCTGCAACCCAGTACTAAGAAACACCCATACATCTATAAATAGCCTTAACTAATGTCCCCCTAACATGGGGCAAGTTGTTTTACTGTGCATTTATTTGTCTTATTTTTAGTCTAGTTTTCAAGTTCAGTAAGAAGTCGCTCAACTTACCCCACTCCTCAAAAGCTCTTCTTCCAACAGAAGTTACTCGTGAAGTCTGTCAGATTAGAACGCATACATGAAAATTCAATAGCTATCTTTGTTTTTGCATCAAAGTATTTTTGTGAACATTCAAAAGTCATTGAGCCATAAGACAAAAAATAATCATTTTGGAAAAATGCTTGATCAAGACACAATTGTCTGTGATTAAATTATCTTGTAATTAAGCTTCTCCACACAAGCGTGCTTAATCTGTAATGCATGATCAAGGCTTCAAGATCAACATTAACATCCAGCAGCATTCTGTTTGTGTGTGAATGTCTTATGACATCGAATGCTTTGAAATGTGTGATTCATAAATGAGCCGCATGCTGAGATTACATTGATTCTGTTGGAATCAGTATGTGCTGAGAGAGATTTATGGAAACTTGTTTCTGTATTAATATAAAACATGAAAGGCATTTGTGAGTTTACATTTCACAATTTTCAAATATAAACTCACAAGTTAATGTATTGTTTGTTTGTTCCCAATAGAATTGGGACACACATTAGTATTTTGCAATATCAAGGTATAAAGAGGCGTACAACTGCAAGTTTATTTCTCACAATTGCAAGATGGAGTACTTCACATTATGCGAGGGAGAGGGGCGAAATCAGAAGATATAAAATGAGTTCTGAAAATTCTGACTTTCCCTTCGCATTTTATTCTCAACATGCAGTTACACTATGTTATGTTTATATGCCACACAAATAAATTGCTTCATAATAAATAGCTTTTTATAAGCAAATTCAAAGTTTTTTCTTACAATATTTGGATAATTCTGGCTTTATATCTTGTATTCTCACTTCTCCAAATTGCGAGAAAAATGTGTATTGTAAGGGCACATATTTTACCCCTTCTTCAAGATTTAGGGTAAGTCTGTTGTGTCTCCTGAATGTGTCTGTAAAGTTTCAGCTCAAAATACCTATCAGATTATTTATCATATCTTTTTAAATCTGGGAAATTTTAGCTGTTTGGACATTTGTTTTTCTTGCCTGTGCCTTTAATGCAAGTGACCTGGTTCTCCCCATCCACCGTTCCCTCATGCGTGTCAGTGTGTGTAACCTTCACTTAGATAAACGGCACAGTGACAGACAAGAATGAAGCAGATCTCTCCTACTACAGTAAGACTTTTATCAACGGTTATTTGATATATTTGTTGTGGAGTTAGTTCAAGCTTTTCTGCAATGATGAGTCTCACACAATGTCATTAAAGAGTTCTTACAAACACACACACACATGCACACACACACGCACGCACGCATGCACGCACGTTTAGCTTTGTACTGTTTTTGCAAGGCAAATGTGACAGGACACGCATTAATATCCACTACTGTATGGATATCCGTTATGTTAATGTACAAAACAAACCTGATTTTAAACTTGTAAAACTCATTTTTTAGGTGCAGATTACAGAGAGCTGAACAGATCTTTTAATCCCAGTTGCTCAGCTCACGTACGGTCTTGTGGATATGATTATGTGCCTTACTACGAAGACATGCTAATACGTGGCTGTCAATCAAATCGGTGGGCGGGGAAACCGCACAGCTACAGTTGAAGCCAGAATTATTAGCCCGCCTTTGAATTTTTCCCAAATGATGTTAAACAGAGCAAGGAAATTTTCACAGTATGTCTGATAATATTTTTTCTTCTGGAGAAAGTCTTATTTGTTTTATTTTGGCTAGAATAAAAGCAGTTTTAAAGTTTTTAAAAGTTGTTTTAAGGTTAAAATTATTAGCCCCTTTAAGCTATATTTTTTTCCAATACAGAACAAACCATCGTTATACAATAACTTGCCTAATTACCCTAACCTGCCTAGTTAACCTAATTAACCTAGTTAAGCCTTTAAATGTCACTTTAAGGTGTGTAGAAGTGTCTTGAAAAATATCTAGTAAAATATTATTTACTGTCATCATGGCAAAGATAAAATTAATCAGAAATGAAAACATAATAAAACTATTATGTTTAGAAATGTGTTAAAAAAAATCTTCTCTCTGTTAAACAGAAATTGGGAAGAAAAAAATAAACAGGGGGGCTAATAATTCAGGGGGCTAATAATTCTGACTTCAACTGACATCACTTTGCGGTGGGCCTTAAAATGGGAGGGATTTGAATCCTATTTTAACGTCAGGGAATTTAAAAAAGAGACTTTTGTGTTTCTATCACTCCAATATGACTGGGCACACTATACCTACACACAGTTCTGTCCTAACAGCTTACTAAAGTTGATTTTTAAAAGAAGCCCTTTAACTCAAAATTGCGAGAAACACTCTTTAGGTTAAATAAATTTGTGTGGGGGAAAGGTCACAAAAGAGTGACCCATAAAAAGTATTCTTGAGATCTTTCTTTCAGATTTAATAATAGGGTCTTTTAATGTCTGTGGTAAACAATATACAATGTAAAGTGTAAACACTATGACCCAACACATAGTCTGATAAATTATTAGAAAACATACAATTTAAAAAGCAAACATAACTGCACGAAACATGGTTGTAATTTCAAAAGTAAAAAAAATGCAAATATTTTACAGTAAAAATTCATAACCTGGTTCATAGTAAGTTTCCTTTAGATCAGGGGTGCCTGAACTTGGTCCAGGAGGGCTGGTGTCCTGCATAATTTAGTTCCAACCCAATCAGACACACCTGGGCTAGCTAATCAGTTGGTTACTAGGCTTTCTAGAAACATCTGTGCAGGTGTCTTGATGCAAGTTGGAGCTAAAATCTGCTGGACATTGGCCCTCCGGGACTGAGTTTGGGCAGCCCTGCTTTAGAAAGATCAATGGATAGATGGATGGATGGATGGATATAATGTGTAGATTTTAGTACTTAAAAACATTGGTGTAATAACATTTTAAATTAATGAAATACAATTGTTTACCATAAAAATGTGAAATTTATTTAATAGTTTCTACCATACTTTTAACAGTAAAACTCTGGCAAGCACAGCTGCCATTTTTTTTTTACCATAAATGTTATGGATTTTTTCTAACAGTGTGTGTTTTCAGCGAGGTTGTATGTCAAAATGTCAGTGTATCATTTAAGCTTCAGTTATGTTTCTTTTTTCCTCCTGTGGTGAAAACAGATGACCATAAGTCCTTCTAAAACATCTCTAAACAACATACACATATAGACTAGAAACCTAAAGATTACAAGCTCTCACAGTAAACATGGTTTTAGCTAAAGAATTAATTTCACTGTACTCAAAAGACGTTATCATGCATTAAAAATGCATTAAAATCTCAATAAACTCGTTCAGAGGCAATAAAACACTCCACACGCAGTCATTTATCAGCTCCACTGCAACTGCTCCCTTCTAATATTTGTAGCATTATTAATAACTAAAATTACAATTTCATAAGTAAAACAGCATAGTGCTAATCTGAAACGAGTGTTAAAAAATGAAGATTCTGAACAAAACCTCACAGATCAAAAAGCTCTGATAAATGCAACTGCTCGCTGAAACTCCCTTGTGGGAAAATAAAAGCACGTCGAGTACAAGAAAGAAAGAGGATCTGAGAAAACAAGCTGTGCTCCTCTCCTCCTGAATTACACAACACTAAAGGTAAACAACCTGGAACACAGTACGATACAGTCACAGAGGTTTATCCAGTACGCCTTGAAGGATTTCTCTGTATGAAAGACGTGTGTTTTTTTTTCTCTCTCTTGCTTTCAATTTACCCCTGCACGCTTTTCCCCACTCTCCTTCTAAATTAAATCAGGGCTTTTTTTCACGTGTTAAATAGAAGTCGCAGCCCACTGGTCCTGTGGTATTAAGCAGTGTAATGTGTCTGCATCCCCGCACTAGCACTCGATGTGTTGCGCTAGACAAGATCACATCTAATTTGACCAGAAACTCTGTTGGTTTGCTGGAGCGGTTATTATAGCTGAGGTATTCTGAATAATGTTAATAAAGATGAGGGGTACCTGAGAGACATTCCACAATCACAAACTGCACGTTCATAGACTACTGGACAACTTCATATGGAGGATGAGCCCTGAAAATATAATAAGTGAATAAACAAATAAATACACAATGTTAGTAATAAAAACACTGTATGTTTAGTTCAAAGGTACATTTTTACCCCACAAGTGAAATTTATTTATTTTTTTCAAATATTTACCAATTGAAAATTTAACAGAGCAAAGAGATTTTTACAGTATTTTAGAAATGCCAACTGACCCAGCCGAAGCTCGAACCAGCAACCTTTTTGCTGTGAGGCGATCGTGCTACCCATTGGCCCACTGTGACGCCCTAATGTTATTTCATATATACAAAAACAATTACAAGGTTTGAAATTGTGACATCAATATTGTATATCACTGTTGTGCAATATTATTATATGAAACTAATTTTAAGGAGTAAATACACAAGCAATCACACAACTGATTAAAAGACAAAATCTTAAGCTTAAAATTGTTGCTAAACTAAATAGGTTCATTGCTGTCAATATATGAATTGGACACTGTTCAGTTAAATTCTTTTGTGTGTATTTCTTATAAATGTAATGTGTCCTTCCTTGCTAAGGATAAGAAACTACTTTTAAAACAATAAAAAACAACCGTAAATGTACACTACCTGAAAAAAGTTTTGTTCTAAATCCCAGTTGCATGAGCAACAAATAATAAGTTGACTTCTAGTTGATTAATTGGAAAAAGTGGCAGAAGGTCAATTTTTCAAATGAATCATCGGTTGAACTGCATTCCAATCATCACAAATACTGCAGAAGACCTATTGGAACCCACTTGGACCCAAGATTCTCACAGAAATCATTCAAGTTTGGTGAAGGAAAAATCAGGATTTGGGGTTACATTCAGTATGGCGTGCAAGAGATCTGCAGAGTGGATGGCAACATCAACAGCCTGAGGTATAAAGACATTTATAATAAAGAACAAAAAAAACCAACAATATTTACACAAAAATGCAGAAGATCACTCTTGTGAGCATTGTCACTTTCACAAATACAGAGTAAAGGGCTGAAAAAAATAAGAAATGAGTGGAGATAACCTGCTTCAGCAGCCCATCAGACTGTTGTGAATCCTCAACAGGACCGTTTGTTTTCAATTCCTCAAGGCCATCTGGAGGCAGCAGAAGAGATTGGGATCAAGCTGGATGTTAGTGGACTCAAGTGTGGAGCAACAGAGCAGATGTTTTGCTGCCTATTTGTGGAGTTTTTGATGTTACTGGTCATTCAGGAATCAGTGAAGTATTTCTTTTCTTTTTTTTTCCCATACAAAAGTGATCATGAACCTGAAGGCAGAGAAGAAAAGATAATCAACACTACTGGATTTTTAAGTTAAAGAACAATTTAACAAAAATAAATAAATAAATAAATGTTTGTTTGTTTTTTCAAATTTTTGTTTTTTTGTTTTTAAGTAATTAGACAGAGATACAAACAGACAGACAGAGGTTTTCTGTCAATTTCATTCTTCAAACAACAACTAAAACTGCACAAATGTTTCCAAAAAAACAGTTCAAAATAAAATATAAATAAAAAAACAAAGATTCCTAAACACACAAACAAATCAAACGAATGAATAAATGATTAGCGAGGAAGATAAAAAACAATGTTATTTCTTTTAGAAGATATTTTTATAGAAAATTACATATTTCTAGCAAAAAAAAAAACAATTTAAATATATTTATTTTGCCACTTACTCTTCAAACCACAAATTCCTGACCCACCAATAAAAGTCTATATTCACTCAAAAGTTCAAAACATTTATAAAGCGCTAAAAATAAATCCAAAATAATTAAGGATTTCAACTGAGGTTTTCTGAAGATTCTTCAAAAGACTTGGATTGAAACACTCAATAAATTTGGATCAAACTTTCAAGAAGCACTTGAAAACATGTTTTTTTTTTTAAATAAACCATTACATATATTATTGAACAGCTGCAGACTGTATGCAAATGGCTTCAAATGTAGTAACAAACATCTAATATAAGAGGACACTTGGATAATTTAAACATCACATAAAGCTTCAAAAGTGACAAAGGCATTCAGACAGGGGAAGAAATCCTCTAAATTATCATTCAGCATGTGTACAGAATCTCACTCCTAAAACTGGATGATTGACATCGCGGTAACTACCTGTCAGGCATCTGGGATGTTGGGTATTTGCTATTTATGCCCACTTTACACCACCAAACTATTGTTATGTTTTGCAGTTTGACCTAAGCCATGGACAACCGATGCATGGTGGTTAGGGAACTCTTTCAGCGTTGCCATGTCCACTAATTATAAGTGTCTATGAACGTGCTATTGGTTGGGTTATAAATCATACATTTGGTAGAGGTTTGGATCAGGGATCAGATGTGCTATTATTTTGGTATTATTTTTAATAAAAAGAATTCATATTTAATGTAGTTTACCTTGATTTTGATTTTGCTTATTTGATGTTTTCCACCAAGATCTGGCAACATGAATGAGACTGTGAATTTATCCCTTAATATGAGGCTGACTTTAAACTTTATATCATGTTTATATATATAGCAGAGGGAGGAGTGGGCGCAGTGTTGGTTTTGGACACGATTGTGCGGGAGAAAAATAACACAGGCTGGTATACAAAAATTGGGCGGTCTTGTCGTGATTTCCAGATGACTGGGCTGATCTTTTTGCATTTCAGCGGAGTTTGGACAGTTTTTGGGCTGGAAATAGATACATCTGGCAACACTGAGTGGGCGTGGCCGGCAGGGGAAAAAGAGGGGAGCAAAAAACTGTTGTCAGTTGGCTCACAAATGAGACACAAATCGTAAGGGAAACCCATAAATTTATAGTTTACAAAGTTAAAATGCAAAGAAATAAGCAGTAATGTAATGCCCTGCTACATATGTTATTCTTAATTTCATGTACACATAACCACAATTTGTTATATCATTATAAAGATAATCATGTATAAACACTAATGAGGAGGACTTCTATCCTCCTAAATCCCCGGGTCTAAATGCAGACACAGTGGATAGCAGTGCAGCAGCAAGTCTCTTTCCCTGTCTATTCCAACCATTAAGCCTGCCGGTAATCTGGAGGGATTTAAAAATAGGTGAACACGGTTGCACAGATATAGTAGATGTGTCTGAATGGTTAACACACTCAACTGATAAAGGACAAAGTCTGCCATTCTCCAATTCTTGTACAACTCTCCCGACAAAAATGCTTGTTGCAAATCAACAGCTTTGCTGTATCGGCCCTGACAGCATCGCGGGGAACACATGCAACAAACCCTGTGAATCATGGAAAAAAACACATACAACCCTTCATGAACAGCTAAATACTGCTTGCCGTTCACGGGTCTCACAGCTTGGCAGGTCTGCCTTGCCTTCGGAAACACATGCTCTCATGAATAATTAATAAGCAGAGTCTTCTCATAGGATAAAAAAACTGTATAATGTATAATAATGAGAAACCGATGCATCATAACTCCACTAGTAGATTCGCGCTACGTCACAGATTTTGATCCCGCCCCAAAAATTCTTTTAAACCCGAAACATGAAATTAGCTGACAAAAGCTCAAAATTATCCAGTTTTCCCCACAATTAAAGCTAATAGGTGCTGACATTGTCTTAACTGATGCTCATCCCTCACAAATCTGTTAAAATCTCAAAAAAAGTACCTGAGGGTGTCCTGAACCTTTAAATAAAACCCTTTCACACATCATAGTAAATCCTGTAAAATTACTGAATGACTTTCACAGTATAGCAACAACATGAAATCCTTATCCCGGTAAGTCACCCTTCACACCTCAGAACAAAAATATTGGTAAACACTGCTGGAAAAAAAATATTAAATAAAAATATCAAAGAAGTACTAATGGTTTTATAGGTTATAATGGAGGTTATATTGGTTTTATTGGTTCTGTAGGCTTCTAATGGTAATTACCTGCCTGGTTGCATGTTAAAAACAATCAATCCTAAAGGAATATGTCCTGAAACACACTAGAAACCATTCAAATTAACTGCTTTAAAGGTTACAATTAGAGGTTTTTATTGGTATTTGTAGAGGAAATCATTACTTCAGTGATGGTTTCTGTTGTTTTGTTTTTTTCAGCAGGGAACTCTGTAATAGAGGAGCACTGTTGCCTCAGCATGAAAGTTGCTAGTTTAAGCCCTGGCTGGGTCAGTTGGCATTTCTGTGTGGAGTTTGCATGTTTTCCCCATGTTAGCATGGGTTTCCTCTGGGTGCTCCAGTTTCCCCCACAGTCGAAACACATGCGCTATAGCTAAATTGAATATGCTGAATTGGCCATAGTGTATGTGTGTGAATGCAAGAGTGTATGGGTGTTTCCCAGTGCTGGGTTAAGGCTGGAAGAGTATCCGCTGCATAAAACATATGCAGGATAAGTTCATTCCGCTGTAGCAATCCCTGATTAATAAAGGGACTAAGCCAAAAACAAAATGAATCAATGAATGAATGAATGAATGAATCAATGAATGAATGAATGAATGAATGAATGAATGAATGAATGAATGAACTCTGTAATGTCTGATAAATCAGAAAACAGGTCTGGATTATAAAATTGGGAGAATAGAAGCATATTGTTTCACTCTCTGTCAAATCGGATAATAACATTTTTAAAACCTATGATTGAAGCGTCTTGATGGCACAGTGGGTAGCACAATCGCCTCACAGCAAGAAGGTTGCTGGTCCGAGCCCCGGCTGGGTCAGTTGGTGTTTCTGTGTGGAGTTTGCATGTTCTCGCTGTGTCCGTGTGGGTTTCCTCCAGGTGCTCCGGTTTCCCCCAAAAGTTCAAAGACATGCTGTATAGGTGAACTGGGTAAGCTAAAATTGTCCGTAGTGTATGTGTATGAGTGTGTATGGATGTTTCTCAGTGATTGGTTGCAGCTGGAAGAGCATTTGCTACATAAAACATATGCTGGCAGTTCATTCCGCTGGGGCAACCCCAGATTAATAAAGCGACTAAGCCAAAAAGAAAATGAATGAATGAATGAATGAATGAATGAATGAATGACAGGTAGAGGCGGCACTGTGGCTCAGTGGTAAACACTGTCACCTCTCAGCAAAAAAAATTCCAGCAAATATTTTTGTGTGTATTTCTGATACATTTAATGTGTCCGTCCTTGGTAAGGATAAGACACTGATTTTAAAACAATAAACAACAACCCTAAAGCTGGATTTATACTTTTGCATGGCGCCGCATCGCTGCTGATTGCGTGTGCACCTCTCAAAACAGACGAGGCTTTATACTTGCCGTGTTCGCCGTTGTGATATTCTTTAAAACGACAGGGGGCGGTCAAAAGAAACCCACCGTAAAATCAGACAGATAAACGAAGAAGTAGGAAGTTTCCAGAACTACGTCAATTAATATCATTCAATATTTTTAAACAAATTATTTTTATTATGTTTATAAATTATTTTAAGGATTATGAGGATTTTTATAACCATTCAATATTTTTTTTAATCAAACTTTGATGCATCACTTGCTTTTGTTCATATCTCAGACAGTTTTTAAAGTTTATTAAAATATTAATGACAAGAGAACATGAGTTGCTCTACAAATATATTTTTATTATGGCAAGAATAGAAGCACACAAAAAAAGTATACTTACTAAAAAATACAGATGTTTTTTAGATTTAGCCTGCTCCACAATTCACACATACTGTCTGGCTAGTTTTTGTCCTCTTCTTATGCTAAAAAGGCAATAATGGTCCAACATTCCTGACCATTATCACCAATCCTAGAAAAACAGGGCATCGGTATATAGTAAACCGATAGGTTCAAATATTCCTTCCCAGTTATCAAAGAAATAATTCTGTGACTTCATTATAGTTTTGTAACTATTAATATGTTTTAAATTCAAAACTTTAATATATAAATCAGTGTTAAACCTATGACTGGTGGAAAGCATATTCTGTAATTGTGTACCTGGGTCTCCACTTTTGCTATGACATCTTTTGGTTTTAACAAACCTTTTAACAAAAACTTTCCTCCTTTTCCCACTACTGTTGCAATTTCTAGCCAAGAATTTTTGATCATTTGGTTACCTCTATAATCACGGATCATAAAGATGTCTGTACAGTCCTATTGTTTCAGACAAAATCTCTTCAGAGAGTTTCATATTCAACTCAAATCAAATGCGGCTCCGCGCGCACTGTTCACTCTAGTCTCAAAAAACAATCGCACCGCCAGCCAAAACCATGTCGCGCGAACCCCTGCAAACTCCGCGATGACGTCACATTCGCCACGCTCACTCAAGCGAACAAGCGGAGACGTCGAGTATAAACCAGGCTTAAACTTGAACTGTAGAGCATAAATAACCAACTCGCATAGAAATAACTGCATAGTTTTCGTCAAAACAAACTTGTCCTGTGCAAAATGTAATAAAGAACAAAAAAAAACACCAACAAAATTTACACAAAAATGCAGCAGATCACTCTTGTGAGCATTGTCACTTTCACAAATACAGAGTAAAGGGCTGAAAAAAATAAGAAATGAGTGGAGATAACCTGCTTCAGCAGCTCATCAGACTGTTGTGAATCCTCAACAGGACAGTTTGTTTTCAATTCCTCAAGGCCATCTGGAGGCAGCAGAAGAGATTGGGATCAAGCTGGATGTTACAGATTCTGAACTACTCCACATCTTCTCTTCCTTAATGTGACTTGTGGGATGTGGAAAACCTCCCATAGCATCACAAAAGAGATGAACACAACACAAATTAGGTGTGATTGTTAGTGCATCAGGGTTATCAGAGCTGGCTTTTCTTCCTGTAGACAAATAAGTGGACTCAACTCAAGTGTGGAGAAACAGAGCAGATGTTTTGCTGCCTATTTGTGGAGTTGTTTTTTTATGTTACCGGTCATTTGAGGAATCAGTGAAGTATTACTTTTCTTTTTTCCGTACAAAAGTGATCATAACCCTGAAGAGAGGGGGAAAAAAAAAGATAATCAAGGTGGCTCAGTGGTTAGCACTGTCGCCACACAGCAAGAAGGTCGCTGGTTCAAGCCCTGGTTGGGTCATTAGGCGTTTCTCTGTGGAGTTTGCATGTTCTCCCCGTGTTTGCATGGGTTTCTTCCGGGTGCGCTGGTTCCCCCCACAGTCCAAAGACATGTTAACTGAATAAACTAAACTGGCTGTAGTGTATGTGTGAATGAGTTTGTAAGGGTGTTTTCCAGTACTGGGTTGCAGCTGGAAGGGTATCCGCTGTGTAAAACAAAAAAAGCCATTTGGCCTTGATATGAGAATGCTTTAATAACCTTTAAAACCTTCCCAACAATAAAGAACGGCTTATATAGTTGAACATTTCTATGATCCTTGATGGAATTACTTACTGATACGATAATTAAGAATGAAAACAATAAAAACAAACAACAATATTAATATTAAATTACAAAACTTCAATACCTCATTTCTTCTGATCAAAGTATTTTTCTGCAGCGTGTGTGTGTCACTGAATGAGCGAATCACATCAGTTGGTGGTTCATGCTGAACTTCACACTCATCTCCAGCTGCTGTTTGCTTCGATTTACGCCATCGTGAGCTAATCAAGAGCTTCAGACGTAAAGCCATCTGCCGTCACAAGGCTTCATTGTTACACTTATCAGCGCCATTCAGGTGGACAAATGAGAAGCTAATTTGATGATAGGAGACTCTTCAATAGGAAGTCAGCTGTAAAAACAATGTGGGAGATTTATCAGCATCTGTTATTGACACTAGCCTATAGGAAGACGTCAAGTGCGTAATCTTATTCTGAAAGTAAATAAGCAAAACATGGATGCTGCCTGCTTATCTTAAAGGTATAGTTCATCCTAAAATAATTCTGCTATTATTTGCTAACTATTTATTTGCTTTGTGGGTTTCTTTCTTCTAATATACACAAAATAATATTTTTTGACTTCCTTAGCATCAGAGTTGAGTAATGCATGTTTACCTTCAGGTCTTATTTGCTTTCTCATTTTGAAAATCAATGAAAAATATATGATGTTCAGACTCAAATCTCTACCTTTAATTATAATGATCATAAATTATAAACCTTGTGCTGTAATGTTAATCTTTCTAAAAAATACACCGTTGGCTATAGGTTTCGTGCAGTGCAGCATTTACTTCGATGTGCCTATTATTTGAAAATACCACCCTTGAAAGAAACCGAGTTACAAGAGGGAGACGAACTCTGTGGGAGTTACATACGCCTGAGAGGCAATGCATCATGGGAGCACACTCACCTTTCCGCCCATGAGATTGCAGTGGGAGAAAATCAGAGCAATCAATCTGGTTCTCTTCTGGTTCAGGCCCTTCACTAAACATGGTCCACTGCATGGCTGGACAATATCTAAAAGCAACAGTGAAGGGGGGAAAAAAGTCATTTCTGTGTTGCTTTTTACTCACCAAAACACAAGCCAGACAGTTTGTGTTCAATCATCAGAGCTAAAAAAAAAGGGAAACCCAATTTCCTCTGCTAGCTCAATCTATGCATTCCACTTTTAAACCTAGAAAATGAAGGAAGACACAACCCAGAGAAGGCTTCATTTTAGGAATTTCACCTTGAAAACTCGACACTTGATTAAAAATGGTGGCCAGGCATTGAGTGAGTGAGACAACCAAATGAAATGTATTCAAAGAGAACTGAACAGAAAGCACAGGCCATTGTTCCCATATTAAATTGTCTATTGTCAACCTTTTATTATATCATAAGGTCTTAAACTGGTGGTTTGTCAATTAGTTTTAACTGAATTCAATGTTGGTGATTAAAAAAAAGAAAAGAAGTACACTCAAAAATGATTACTGCTGCTTGTTCAGACTACCTGTTTAAAATGAGCTAAAACAACCCAATTCTTTTCATTTCTTTGGCTAATTTGTTTGCTTTATGTTCAGTCCACTTAAATTTGTAAACCTTTAAGTTAACTATTAAGTTAACCATTTTGTGTTGGGACAACATGAAGGAATTGTGTTGGTACAACTACCTGGTAAGGGGATTTGTAGTTCCCAGCATGCTTTGTGTGGGATTGAATTAAGAGAGGGAAATGTTGACAATAAAAGTAATCTTAGGTGTTTAAAGTTAATAGAAAGTCTTGTTAGAGTTTAATCTTCACTTTAGTTTGAAGATTTAGAGGAGTTTCATGTAATGATTGAGTTTTGTGATTACCACCTTGCAGAAGCACCCCATGCCTTGGGTGTTGGCAGCTTGATAAGCAAAAAATGCAGTTTGTTGCTTTGCTCAGTGAGAAATACCTGTCCTAAAACTAGTTCTGAGATCAGACGGATGTATAACTCATGAAATGTGACTAAAAATGGCTTTTTAGTTCATTTAGGATAATTTAATAAAACTAAAAGATTTCGAAAAGTACGACATGTAATAGACATACTGTACATGATATTATCAGACATTTGAGTTAAATAAAAATACAAATGTATTTAAAGTTTTATTTGATAAAATCATATTGGACCAACCCAGTTGCATTTAATTGTGTAAATATATATATATATATATTTTTTTTTTAAGTTGGTGATGAAAACCAATTTATTGGATGGAAATGCTGCCCTCATCCAGTGAGTTATTTTTTGAGTGCATACAATATATTTTTGATGCACAAAAATGCTGGGTTCCAAACAATCTCCCATGTTGTCCCAACAATAATTGATTAAGTTAAACTAATAAGTTTACAAATTCAAGTTTACAGAGCATAAAACATTTATGTTTTCCCAAAACTTGTGTTGTTTCAACACATTTTAAATAAGAAGTTTGAACAAATCACAAGTCATTTTTTGAGTGTAAAGCTAGAAGCAAAATTTTTATCAAAATATTTATCTATGGGTTTAACTTTCCTCATTTTGAAAACTATTGCTTAAAATATGATGTTCAGACTCCAGTATATTTGCCCTGAACTGTAGAAGATATGTGATGAGCCTACTTACAACACATGCTACAGTATATAGTCTGGGCAGTTTTTGCAAAGCACATAATTCTATGTGTGTAGCTTTGGGACTATTTTATCAATTACATCTTTTACAGCTGCCTAGTTAAGCCCAAATTATACTTTTTAAGCATACCACAGCATAGCCAGCATGTTGAAAGCAGTTCAGCTGGAGATCCGACAGTTTCAATCCAAAGTTCTAGAAACTCTTATTTCAGGCATCGAAAAGAGAAAAAGTTTGAAGAGATCGCTGGGTGTCAAGAATTGTAGGCCTTAATCTCATGTAAATGATACCTCATTTTGAAATATGTAGAAAAACTAAACATTCAAAAATCCACCATTGTTTTTGATGATGTAATCAGGGTGCTTCACCTCTGTTACTATTGTAAATGCTGCACAAATTGGGATACAAAATAATATGGCACCGCATCATGCAGCTTTTGCTTGATGGAGGAGTGTTTTTTTTTTCTACAACTTTCACATAAGAGGCATCATTTTCATTATATTAATATATGCTGATATTCAGCTGAGTTTGTGGCAAAACCTTCTACAACCTTTTATATTGTTCTTTATTATTATATTGTTAAGTTATTATTCTTTAACTGTATATGATAATTCATACTCAAACTAGAAAATTCATTACAAACATTATAAATTCAAAATCCTTCTAAATGTAAAAGTGATGTAATGTGTATTTATAAAGCGCATTTATTGTGCATGGCCATACACCCAAAGCACTTCACAATCATGAGGGGGGTCTCTTCACATCCCCACCAGTGTTCAGCATCCACTTGGATGATGTGACGGCAGCCACAGGACAACGATGCCAGTGTGCTCACCACACACCAGCTATTGGTGGAGTGGAGAGACAATGATAGAGCCAATTTGGGGGATGGGGATGATTGGGGGGCCATGATGGGTCAGGGCTAATGGGCGGAATTTGGCCCTTACTCTTTAGTGTCATGGGATTTTTTAATCATCACAGAGAGTCAGGACCTTAGTTTAACGTCTTATCCGAAAGAGGGCGCTCACTGATAGTATAGTGTCCCCTTCACTATACTGGGGCATTAGGACTCACACAGACCACAGGTTGCCAGTAGGGTTGCCAGCTAACCTAACTAACTAACACCACTTCAAACAGCAACCTAGTTGCCCTAGGTGGTCTCCCAACCAGGTATTGACAAGGCTCAGCCTTGCTTAGCTTCAGTGAGTAACCAGTCTTGGGCTGCAGGGTGATATGACTGTGGCCATACTGTAAGTCTCAAAGTTTAAGCAGCGATGCCATACAAGAATTCCAGAACATTTTAGTCAAAATTAATTAAAATAGGTAATTTTTCTCCAAGTATGAAGACTTTTATCAATTCTATGAACATTTTGTGTAATGAAAAGCTTCCACATGGTAAAGATGCTTTATGAAATCTACTTTACAATACAGTGTACAAACCTTATTTCGATTAGTTTTCAGGAACCCAATATAATGTATTCTCATCACATACGAAATACTGCTGAAAAGATAAACAACAATCTAAATCGTGAACATGACCATAGAAAAACTGCCAACTTTGTTTCAAGCTTTGGTGACCATTCCTGATTACACAATCTTTAAATAATTAAACAGCACCAGTTCTAAAAAAGCTGACAGTAAAGCAAAACAGAACATGTGAGAATGTCTCTCAGATAATGAGCTCGTTTTATGGACTAATTAGCTCTGTTCTTCCTTTGTGCTCAATGTCACTATTTACATTGATTATATTTTTTTTATCCTCATGATGAGAAAAGAAAACTCTGAATTCACTGACCTTAATTTTAACCTGTCCCACGTTCAGTGTGTTTAGAAACTGCTGCTCTAATCTCTCTTTTTTCACTTAAAATTTTTTTTCTTTTCTTTTTAAATGCTTCCGGTGCTACTCGTTTTGTTATTTATTGCTTCTAGATGATTCAAACAGGCTCGAAGAGAAATCCAATTTAGTCATAAAGTAATAACATAATATTGGATATACAGATTTTGTATATAATCTCACAGGGCTTGCTATGAAGTACAGTACCTCTAGTTCTTTTGGTCAGCTGTCAATGCACGTGTATTAGAGGCTTTCCAAAAGCATTTAAAAATGTATAGTAGGACTAGGAACTTTTAATTTCAGCCAGATAGCCTCAGCACTTACTGTCTTTTCATTAGCAAATTGCCAAGTTTAAAGTCTGATTTCTTTAAAAATGAGTCATCTTCACTGCCTGATATATATATATATATATATATATATATACACGATACAACGTGGGTCATAGACTAGACAAGAAGCACTGCATTAAATCCCATTTACCGCCGCCATTTCTTTAAAATATAAAGAATGTTTATTTAACCCCAGTATTTTCAATGGAGTTTCCGCACTCACCTGCTGATCCTGACGGCGCTAGCAGTTACACAGTCTTTCATCTAATTTTATGCTTGAACAACTAAATGAAAGCTTAAAGGGCACCTATGGTGAAAAATCTACTTTTTAAGCTGTTTGGACAGACATATGTGTAGATATAGTGTATAGATCGTAATATTGGGGGATTTAAACACACCCAGTCCTTTTTTTTTCAATGAAACAACATAAAAACGGTGGACCAATTGGAGCGGTTTTCAGATCGACCGCAACTTGACCTAAGAGTGCGGTCCCTCCGCCCACCGAATTGATTGGCAGCTGCGTATTAACATGCCCCGGTAGTCACGTGTATAATCATACCAACAAGACAGGGCGTGCGCAAAACAACCGGGAATAAAAGGTCTGTTCAGATCTGTTCAGTTTGCTAGGATCATCAATCATCATCAAACGTGATCAAGAGTGAGTTTTAATGTTTAAGATGTTTTAAAATGTTTTAAAACAGTGCATGTGTGTAATGAATTATAGCGATTCACTTCAGCTTTACTTCATCAGCACAGCCGCATGTCAGAACAATTATAAAAGAAGATGCTTCAATCCCGGTTTGTGGACATTAAATCAGGTTAATTTTGTACGTTAACATAACAGATATTCATACAGCAGTGGAGATGAACCTGTATCCTGTCACATATGCGTGCAAAAAGAGTGCAAAGCTAAACGAGCGCGCTGTCTGTGTGTGTGCATGTCTGCGCTATGTGTGTGCGCACGTGCGCGTGAGCTTTGTAATGAAATTGTGTGTGACTCATCATTGCAAACCCACAACAAATGCATCAAATACTAATTGGTAAAGTTCTTACTGTAGTATTTCTCACAAACGCTACGTGAGATCTTCCTTTATGTCTGTCTGTTGTCTGAATCAGCCGAGGGAGAAGATTAAGGCACGCAGAAAGGCACCTAGAAACGGTGGGCGAAGAGGACTAGCCTTAAAGGAACAGTACAACAAAACCGCAACCTGATTCAAAAAGGTATAAAAATAGAAACTTATAAAAGGTATAATAAAAAATCTGATGGGTGTTTTGAGCTGAAACTTTACAGACACATTCTGGAGACACAAAATACTTATATTAAATCTGAAAAAAGGGGTAACCTAGGTACCCTTTAAGTCTATTTAACTTAACGTATTGTAATTACATTACAACATTGATTCTGTAAAAGGAGCCTTATGAAAGTGAAAATAGTCACATTAAGCTTTCACCGGAAGTTTATCATTGGCTGAGAAACACTAGCTGTGCATACAGTATATCCCATTGTCACATCGCAGGATATGCACCAAGTTGGGATTTTAGTTGATCAACAACTGACACTACTTGAGATTTGTTGAGTCATTGCAAAGTATATGAGCATAACAGAGTGAAACTTTATCATTTGCATATGTTTAAAAGGCAGTTTAAAGCACAGTTTCAAGACAGTTTAAATAATATTGTAAGTATTCTTGCTTGCAATTTGTTGTACACAATACACACCCTTACAATAACATATTTAGAAAAATTCAAAAAAAAAAAATCTACAAATAGTGCTATTCAAGCCATCTGGTGAAATTGCACTCATAAAAATATTGCAATGTCTCTACAGTGTCCTACATTATAGGTACTTTGGCTATGCATGAATTTTTTCTCAATTCCTAGAATAACTGGTTGAAGTAGTCACTTTTTGGTGATCACACAGCAGGGATGGGGAATTATTTTAGTGACTATTTTAACACTATTTGGTTAAACTAAAGTAGCTCCTACATTGGAACAGCACTAAAAATACAATTTAGTTTTTTCTCTCATTTAAGGGACATTCTACCAGAAACTTACATTTTCACTTATAAAAGGGCCTGACTTAAACTTGTCATCCTCAAAAAATCATTCAAAAACCAGCATAAAATCACACAATTCAATGATAGAATGCATCCTTGATCACTGTCAGCATCTTCTCAGTTAAATTGTCACTTCCGAGTCATAGCCTAATGCACGCATTTTATGTTTAATTTAATGCAAATGTGACAAGACTGACAGAAACACGGGGACAATTGTAAATGTGTTTGCATTGTATGTTTGTTGTATTTATTTGTAGAATTTATTTATTGATGTGAATGATAACGTAATCTTGCTATTTCTGAAGTACTTGTTTTTCTAAATAACAGTTTTAGCATAATTGTTTTTTTTTTTTTGAAGCTGTAGGTTCAATTAGGCTGAGGACAAGGGCAATAACAGAGTTTGTACAGTGTTACAGATTTTTTAATAAAGAACAAAAATCTGTTAACCAAATGAATGACATAATCCTTTACAGAACAACTCACATCAACCATCAGTCCATTTTAGAACAGTGTTTTGGAAGAAATCTTTTTTCTTCACTGTATTTATGTTATTTCAGGGGCAGATAACGTATGTTTCTGGTAGAATGTCCTTTAATTTAAGTTAATTTCACAAAAAAGAAACGTGTATCATTAAACAGAACAGCCTGACCAAAGGAGGAGAAGAGGAATCAAAAATACAAAAATCAAAAAGATAGTACACTAAAAAATGTGCCTGCCTTAACAATGGAGCTTTAAAAATATATATTTTTTAGATTTTTTGGCAAAGATTATAATTGATAACATATTGCAGATTTGCACATGGAAGCCTCCATTTCACCTGCCAAATTCACATGTAAGCCTAATCATCTCAAAGCATGTAAAAATAAACAAATAATTTATGTTATTGCAATAAAAAAACTAAATAAATAACAGAACACTAACATGTTAGAGGAAGCGCTCTATATTTATACCTGACATTCTGTCCTTCACCCACGATCCATTATTCATGAGGCTCCAAAGGGTCATTCAGTAAAAAACAGAAGCCCTCTGCTACTCTTCATTCCAATCCATTCCTTCTCAGAGATGTCAGACATTCGCACTGACCATTTCAAATCCTTTCATTTACTCTCATTATTCAGCTCACCATGTGATTGCGGTCCTCACAAGCTAATTAAATGGGGTTATTATGTTCTGTCCACACTTGTGACCACTTAAAAATCCATCATTTCACTAACAGCTTCCGTGCACAGGTATAAGAGGAAGCATTTCAGACAATACAGTGCCCCATATGTTGGAGTCACCTAACTTTTCAGTTTACTTTCTACTTTAATTTTGATCAATACACTCTTTTTACATAAATGTATGTCAATTCAAAGATATTTATAAATAGAAATAAAATTGGATGGGTGGAAATCCTGATTTTTCCCCAACATAATAATGTGGGTGTACTAATTATTGAACCCTTAAGTTATTTTGTTAGATAGTTGCAGTTTTGCCTTTGGTACTGACTGATCTAATGTACAGTAGTCAACATTCAAAGATTTTCAAAATTGTTCTAGGACAAGGTTGTTTAATAATTTTGAGACAACTTTGATGAAAGGTGATGATGATTCAAATGTTGGTTACTATATACAGTTTCCACGAATGTATTATTGTGCATATATAACACTTTCCAACAGGTTTAAACAATAGTTTAAATATTTTCTTTTGTCTTTGTCATGATGACAGTAATTAATATTTTATTAGTTATTTTGCAAGATAGTATCCAGCTTAAATGTGCAATTCATGTAGCCAATCAAAAAAATAAATTCTAAAAGGAGACTAATAACATTGACCTTAGATTTCATTTTATGGTTTTTATTCAAACCATAATTTTGCCATCAATTATATTCACTTACTGGTCACTTTATTAGGTACACCTGTCCAACTGCTAATTAATGGAAATTTCTAATCAGCCAAACACATGGCAGCAACTCAATGCATTTAGGCATGCAAACATGGTCAAGCGATCTGTTGCAGTTCAAACTGAGCATCAGAATGGGAAAGAAAGGTGATTTAAGTGACTTTGAACGTGGCATGGTTGTTGGTGCCAGGCGGACTGGTCTGAGTATTTCAGAAACTGCTGATCTACTGAGATATTCACGCACAACCATCTCTGGGGTTTACAGAGAACGTTCAGAAAAGACAAAATATCCAGTGAGTGGCAGTTCTGTTGGCACAAATGCCTTGTTGATGCCAGAGGTCAGAGGAGAATGGCCAGACTGGTTCAAGCTGTTTGAAAGGAAATACTCAAATAACAACTCGATACAACCGAGATATGCAGAAGATCTTTGAACGCACAACACGTCCAACTTTGAGGCAGATGGGCTACAGCAGCAGAAGCTGCCACTCCTGTCAGCTAAAAACAGGAAACTGAAGTTACAATTTGCACAGGCTCCCCAAAATTCAATAGAAAATGTAGAAAAAAATACAATAGCAGATGTGGCCTGGTCTGATGAGTCTCAATTTCAGCTGCAACATTCAGATGGAAGGGTCAGAATTTGGTGTTAATAACATCCATCCTGCCTTGTATCAATGGCTCAGGCTGGTGGTGGTGGTGGTGTAACGGTGTGGGGAATATTTTCTTGGCACATTTTGGGCCCATAAGTCCCAAGTGAGGATCGTGTCAACACCAAAGCCTACCTGAGATTAGCTGCTGACCATGTCCATCCCATTATGACCACAGTGTACATATCTTCTGATGGCTACTTCCAGCAGGGTAACATACCATGTCATAAAGCACAAATCATCTCAGATTGGTTTCTTGAACATGACAATGAGTTCACAGTACTCAAATGGCCTCCACAGTCACCACATCTCA